>NC_133649.1:4537409-4785094 GCF_009905375.1 Apium graveolens | reverse complement strand
ACATCAAAAATACACCGTTGGAGTAACTACGAACCAACCCTTGTAAGGCGTAGGATCGTTGATTCCTCTTAATAGTTACATATTGTTTACATTCAATATGGTTCTTTTTCTTGCTTGACTTTCTTCTTTTTGTTCGTGACATTTGTAATTTGAAAAAAAAAGAGATGTATGCTACAGCCTGAAAAGCACGAGGCAAAGACTCTCAATATGCCTCTCTGCTAATCTTGAAAATGAAAGTACTAGTGGCACTAATTCAGAGACAGTCATAACTTACTCAATGCAATGACGGCCAACAAATTTCAGGAAGCAATAGTTGAGCTTGTACGGTTGGGCGACAGAAGAGCTAGAGTGATGGCTGTGGTCACTGAACCGCTGTGGAGGCATTGTGGTGATGATGGAAGCAGATTCTTGATAAAGTGCGTATAGTAAATGTTTCCAAATCTGGTTGGCCCCAGACAAGTAGGCTTCACATCTGAAGTTTCTCGTGAAACTGCCAGGATTGAATTGAGTCCCAAGAACCTCGTCAGTTATTTTATGGACGTGGTCAGTATTATTTAAATTCTTTTGTATTTGTTTGCATTGTCAATCTAGAACTGATGAATTTGCTTTCTAACTTGTCATCTTTTTTGTTAACTAGAGTAACTGGTATTTGATGTTTTATGAAATTGTCCCAAAGGCTAGGACAGTTGATGTCCTGATGAATCCAGAAGGAGCAACAGACTATGATGGAACCCTACAAGTGGTAATTAGATTTTTTTATTTATAAATCTTCCCCTTAAGTCTAGTTAACAAAAACATTATATTCAGTACATGTTAATAGTTTTTGAAATATAATTAATCTATCATGTATGCTTGCATGCAAATCTAATTCAGATGGCTGCTACATATCAACTCTCTACACCACTTGTCCCAAACCGTGAGACCTATTTTGCTAGATATTGTAAGCGATATTCTGAGAATGACTGGATAGTGGTTGACGTTTCATTAGACAGTGTACACCCAGTCCCAGTAACCGGGTGCAAGAAAAGGCCATCAGGTTGCCTTATTCATGAATTACCTGATGGATTCTCACAGGTGAACTAAATGCATACAATGTTGATCATATATATTATGTATTTCATTGTATGAGCTTGATTGATATTTCTTGGATTACCTAATTATGGTTTACTCATGTAATGTTTTTCAAGATTACATGGGTTGAGCATGTAGATGCGGACTGCAGGGCTATCAGAGCTATGTATCAACCTCTGCTAGATTCTAGTATAGGATTTGGAGCCAAACGATGGATCTCTACCCTAGAAAGAAGGTGTCGACAGATGGGAAATGACATCTCGCTAAAGGCCCCTCTTGGGGAATACAATCAACTAGGTACGTAAATGAAACTTGCATTAGTGGAATTTCACTTAAAAATTCCTGCTGCTCCATGATAAAATTGAATCTCCTATATGCATTTATGTTTTTCACACAGTGATGTCAAGTGATGAAAGAGCTCAGACAGTTCTATTGAAGCTTGCTGCAAAAATGGTGTTAAACTTCAACTCAGGAATTAGTGGTTTAACCGGGAACTGGAAAGAACTATCGGGACATTCTACTGACGACAATATTAGGGTCATGACAAGAATGAATATGAGAGATCATAGCCTACCTAGGGGTACTCTGATATCTGCTGCTTCATCAATTTGGCTTCCAGTGCCACCGAAGTCTGTGTTTGATTTTCTCCGCAATCACAACTCAGGAAGCGAGGTATCTTTACCTGAAATTAAATGCATTACCACTTTTAACTGCAATTAGAAAGAACTTTTCATTATTCGGTCTTCTTAAATTATCATCTATAGGTAAATTATGTTATCTTCATTAGGTTCAAGGCATTATATCAGTGCACATATAGAGACTTCAGACGAATTTATGATTGTAACTAGACTTCATTATCTAAACTGTCTATATAAGTACAACAACTTTCCTTACATTGTTATGCCAAATTGACAAATTTACATGCATCTATATAGTTAGATTCCAAATTAGCTGTTATTCCATGTTGTACGCTGACAACTAATCATTAGACCTTAATATTCCACGTACAGCCGCTGATTCCATACCCCGGTAGGGAATGGGAGGTCCTCTCCGGTGAAACTGCTGTTGAACAAGTGTGTCACATTACCAAAGGCCATGAAGCTAGCTATTCTGTTTCAATACACAAGGTTCTGGTAAGTGCATATGTAGAAAGTTTTCATTTCATTATCAGTAGAAGTAAAAAGGAAATAATGATTTTCTTATTTATAACGATCACAAATTCGTTGTAGGCTGAGAACTCAAGCCAAGAGAACATACTATTACTGCAAGAGAGTTGCAGTGATCCAGTGGCTTCATACATTGTCTTTTCCCGCCTAAGAACTGAGGATATGCATCTGATACTGAATGGAATAAGTTCCCAATATCGACCCCTTCTTCCATCGGGATTTGCAGTGCATCCTGATGGACCTGCTACTGGAACAGAAGGATCCGGAGGATCGTTATTGACCGTTTCGTTTCAGCTATTGGTCGATGATTCTCCGACATTCGTACCGCCCGCTGAAATGCATTCCCAAGCAGCAGACCTCATCAACCTCACGACGGAGAGGATTAAAGTAGCAGTGGAGGAATTCTTATCTCAGGCAGCGCTGCTTGCTTCCATGAATGAGGCCTAATAGAAATGAGGTTGCTATTTCATCATTTGTGTAATCATTAAACATGACAAGTTATTGACAAAGTGCCTTGCTGGATCAAACTAGGTGAAGTGCCACCTTCCTACTGGTCTCGTGATGGTTTAACCATGATTTCTCAGCTCATTGGAAAGCCTATTAAGTTTGATGAAATTACTGCACATTTTGAATCTTTGAAATTTGCTCGAGTCCAATTTGAACTTGAATATTCTGCACCTAGACCTTCATGTGTATGGGTACCTATTATTATCAAAAAAGGTGTAGAGGAGAGACTTTGAGTAAGTATTGAATATTCCCAGTTGTCGCATTCTTGTAGTATATGCAAAGCTTTTGGCCACTCGTTGACAAGATGCAATGATAACCCTGACAGAGAAGTTCCGCAACCAAAAAGGCCAAGACACCAACTGCAAAATACAAATGAAAAGAAGGGTGATAAGGGAGACAAGGAGAGAGGTACTGATCAGGGAACAAGTCAAGAGACAGAAGCTATGGAGAAAGAGCAGTGTGAAAATTATCTTCTAAACAGAGAAATGATATCATTTGTGGTGGGTAAATTTATGGGTGATGTCGTTATGGATGAGGATCAAATTGTTAAAGAGGCAACAAATGATGATCAAAAGGAAGATGCTGGTTTAGCAGACTCAAATATGGTTACTACTAATGTTTTGATGGGCTGTTTGACTGAGAAAATGATAGTAGAGAAAACATCTTTGGTGTATACTAATGTGGAGATTTACCAACAGGCTCACCTGATACAGCAAGATAACAAGGTAACCCAGTCAACTGCTTTGGTTGTGATTCATGAGCCACTTTGCACTGAAAATGTGTTTGAGGCTCGAAGCAGTTTAGAAGATGGTGAATTTGTACTTATTTCCGGTGTTATCTAACTAAAAAAATTCAAAACAATACACAATATAACAAATATGAGTAATAAAAATATAGTGTAGATTATAATATAAATATATACTCAATCAATATTTTTTTAAAAAAATTATTATTTAGTTGATAAAAGATATTAATATTAATAAGAATCTGATATTGCAAGGGTTTGCGAGTTATCATTTAGATTAATTTATACATTGTAATATTGGATATTTATGTATTATGTCTCAGTTCATGTCTCTTACTTTTTCATCTTTTGGTTACTATTTGCTAGATGTTTAAGAAATTGTAAAACCCGATTCAATCCAAAAAAAAAATGAAAAGTCTTATTTAAACATAGTCTCACCTCGTTTGATACGGACACGGGCCTTAAACGAGTCCTCTTTTATTCTAAATTTGGATCCATCCAAAATTCAAAAAAATTCAGATAAAATCCTAGACTTAAAAAGTCTAAATAAAAGTTCTATTCGATCCTTAGAAGCCCAGATTTTTTAAAACGACTGAAAAATATGATTTTCTTTCTATATAAATTCTAGAAATGTACAAAAAAATTTAATAAATTTTTAAAAAGCCTATTAAATTATTCTATTAGAATCAAGACAAGTTATAATTCATTGGTTTTTGATTTAATACAATAAATAACATTTATGAAGATTAATAACTGAGAAGTCTAAATGTAATATAAAGGAATATTATTTATTTCGTATTCAAATTATTCTAATTCAAGATAGTATTGTTTCTTTTTGTAAACAAGCCACGGTTTAAAGCACGGACACGAACTAATATTGATATATAAATAAATGGGTTAAACATCAACCGGATGACTAATTGCGTCCAAATATCTCATTCATTGCAAATTTGACTCAAACGGGTCATTAATTAACTTGATTTGAACATTTCGAATACAGTCAAAAATTAAAATTATACAAAATTGAAAAATGGTAACATAGGATGGTAGAGCTCGTTTTGGAATTCAATACGATTACTAAAATTTTCTATTTGGCTCACAGAATAATGATGATATCTGACATTGATTGTCCGAACTTGTGTTATTTCAAAAACTTAGAAGATTAAAAACGAGATTTAAATCATGATTTTGTGAGTCAAAAAACAAGTTTTAATAATTATATTGAAGTCCAGAATGACCCCTACCATCATGTGTTAACATTTTTGGAATTTGACTAGTTTTAGTTTTCGACTTTAACGGAATGACCAAATTAAGTTAATTGATGATCATTTTGAGTCAAAATTGCAATGAGTAACTTACTTGAATTTTTTGGACGCAGTTAGTCACCTACCTACCTGATATTTAACCCACAAATGAATAAATAAATATTTTGATTAAAGTATGGTTGAGCCCCGGTCTGGCGGCTGGCATGCAAACCTAAAATGGGGGCCTCTTATTCTGGAGGAAACTTGACCCGATTTTTTAAAAAAAATCGACTTTATCTATTTATAAACTATGAATTTTTTAAAGAAGCGAATTAAACCCAATCTACTAATCTTTGGAAAATATTATTTTCAGAGCAAAATTTTTATATTCAGAGCAAAAAAAGACTGAAATGACAAAATTGCCCCTCCTGTATTCACAATAAAAGCCCTGAAAAATATGAATATAAGGATAATTTGGTCTTTTTGGCACATAAAAAAGGAGGCTCTCGAAAATAAGCATTTTCCTAAATCTTTTTTGCATGTTTGCTTGTCCATGCCGCATAACTAAATACTGGTCAATATCAAATACAATTAAATAATTGATCTTAGATGGGATGAAACTATTTTATCTCAAATAATGTGTTTTTATTAGGTCGGGGTTTAAAATATGATTAAAGATTAAAAAAAACCGTTAGTTGGTAAAATGACCATAACAAACTAAAATTAAATAATAGATTAATTAAGTGTAGTGGAACTATTTTTGCAAATTAGTTATATGCTGTTATTTTTGAACGAAAATTGGAGAGTAAAAATGTAATTACCTCTTAAAATATATTTAACAAAAAAGCAAATCTATTATTAAAAAATATTAAAATTAAACAATCCATATTTTTAATTTTGAAAAAGAATGTTAATTAATATTAGTATCAATCATTCCGTAAACTGAAACTAAGTCTTAGATTAATTCAAGACATTTTTTAGTAATTCTTTTTTGAAAAAAATATATACTTTTCTTTAACTAAATTAATATTAAAAATTTAAACAACTCTAAAAGATAATGCATAATATGTTTTAGAAACCACTTAAGCTATGTTTGGTTTAATAATATTGGGTATGAGATATGGGGTTGAAATAGATAAAAGTAGATTAAATCACGGGGATATGCCCGGTTATATTTTAATTCTTCTATAAAAATATAATTTGAAATAGTTTAATTTCAATATGTGTTATATTTATATCATGTTATGATACTGAGATATAAAATAAAAATAAAAATATAAACACCTAAAAAGAGTATGACAAATTATAAGATTTTTTAATTAATTATATAAGTATATAATAAATTGATGAATATTTAAATTAGTGAAAGAGAGAATTAGTGGAGACTTTAAAAATGAGAAGGGAGAAATGAGAAATGAGAAATGAGGAAAAGAGAGAATAAATGGAGGTTATAAATGAAAGATAGACATTCAAAATATAATTAATTAGGGAAAAATGTTAATGGAAGATGAGACACACGTAGGATTTGATGATTTCAGCTATTTAATGAGAATTTGACATATAAGCAACAATGACATCAGCTGTACTATCTTTTAGTATAATGTAGACTTGTATCATATCATGTGTTTTGTTGAAATTTTTTTATTTTAAAATCCATTTTTCAAATTCATGAGATATAGGGTTTAGAAAGCCATCATATGAGCTATGAAACCCTTGATATCATTTATCACAAGGGCTGAGACTCATTACACGTATTTTATTATATTTTTCATTTTTTTTCTCTCGCTCTGCTGATGTCGACTGCGATACACTATTCAAACGCGCCGACAAGCACTACATGAATTTCATGATTCCAACAGAGCCATATTTTATCATTTGCCTCTTGGTTTGCCAATGAAAAGTTAAAACTAATTCTGTTGGGGAAGATCTTTCAGAACTAAAGCTTTCGCTCTTTATTAGAGCCAGGTGCTCTTATTTTACGACGGGAGGGACGATTGCTTTCATTACTGACCAGAAAGACACCAAATTCTCCTTTAGGTGCTTCAACATCATCTCTTTCGGTTCTTCGGCCATCCAGAGGTGTATATTCCCATTCTGCCAGGATCGAGTATCAGAAGTCATATCGTTTCTACTTTTTCGAGAAAACCGGTCTTCGGGTAATGTCAAATGCATGTGTTAACAAGTAGGGTTCATAGCTCTTGGTTGGATGATTGACACAAAGGGAGAATAAGCTATCGACCAGTGTCTTCTAGAAAGAGTCTAAATAACATCGCCAAAAAAAAGTCAATCAACGAAACCGGTAAGAAACAGAATTCAAATTCACCAGTGAAAAAATAAAAATATTGTAGGAAATATAAAGGAGAAAGAGCAATGAATCCCCTTTGATTTCTCTATTTATAGAGTAAGCGCGCAGTCAGTGTAGCATCTATTATTCCCGTTCCTGTTGCTGGAGTGTTACAGGACGTTGACATTGGCCAATGAGGAGATTCGGCGGCAAAGAGCTGCTCGAAAAGGGTCATGGTTGGCCCAGTACATCCTCTTGTGCCTTGCCCCTCTCTCTAAAGGGTCTTGGTGCCGAAGAAGGTCAGTTGTTGAATCTCGTGCAATGTTAGGTTGTGGTTGTATTGACTGCAAGCGGAACGTAGGCGCTTTAGGTGTGTATTGACCATGCTGCTTTAACCAGTCCCGCAAGTCAGGAAGACTCTGGCTTAGCCAATTCACTCCTAAATTATAGAAAGTTGGACATTCGATCACAAAATCCATTGACAGCTGCCCAATACGTGTTTATCAACCACCCGTGCATGCGGGGGCGCCGGTTATGAGAACAGTCAGAGCAGATTCTATATAAGAGTACCTTCTGTCCCATTTGGCTCAATATCAATAGCCGGAGATTAAATAGCGAGGGTTACGTATACGGTAAACATGAGCAAGAAAGGGGCTGCCATTAATTAGCTGCAAGGGATGAGAGAGGCCTTTTCCGGGTAAGGGATGAATGAGGCCTTACGAGGGCTCTTTCCCACTTAATTGATTAGATTCATTCCTTGAGCACACCAACTTCCTGGAAAAATGCCTACGGTTAAAAACCACCGACATGTCAAGATCCAAATTCGAATTGGTTACTGATCCTGGTCAGAGGCCACTGTGTTCGCGCCGGCGGTCCAACAAAGAGGCTTACTAATCGAGCAGGTGTGCTGCCGAAGGCGAAGCACACTGGTTACGGCTAATACAGCTAATCTAGATAGCAGTTTCGGGGAGCAGGCAGTTTTTAAATCTTGGGAACGGAAAGCGTTGCCACCACTTTCTAGCACTGAGGGCTCCTTCTGTAGAACTTAAGCAGTTACCCGCACACCTTCAATATGCCTTCCTGGGACCATAAAAGACTTACCCGGTAATAGTATCGTCAGTTTTCACTCACTTAATCTAAGACAGCGCTGATAGCTTGTAATTAACAGCCCCCTTATGAAACAGCAGCCTTTGAACTGTATTTAAGTAGTTATAGTTAAAGTTTGGAATCCTTGCAACTATGATAGAAAGCCGTTTGCTTGTTGCCAAACCCTTCGCCTTTTTTATCAAAGTAGGTCGCGACTGTTCTATTTTAGTCAGGTCAGGGGAAACTACCGCTTCTACGACAGTTCCGCCTCCTCGTCTTGCTTCTGGCAAAGCTTCTACTTTGCTTGCTTCTCCCTGGCCATGTCTCACTACAAGGATAGTACAGGCGCCTTTCTTTTTAACTATAGTGTGCTTCTTTTTTTTTAGGTTAAATTTTGATATTGATGAATAAAAAATGTGAATGCATATTTTAGTTTCTTAGATCCTATGTTAAAATATTTATAATCACATATTTTAATAAGAAAAATAAGCAAAAACACTAACTTTTTTTTAAAAAAAAATTGTGATTTTATTATCTTTTAAAACTTTTTGCAAAAATAGGGAATCAATTAAAATCAAGCAGACACACAATTAGTTGAATTGTGTTTTTTATATTGCATTTGAGATTACATGAGGTTGCATAAATTCGTCTAAAGTTGCATCTAGTTGCATCAAGTTGCATAAAACCGTATATTCGCAAAAAAAATGGAAAATAGTATTTTTGCAAATAAAAAGGTAATTTTGCAAATTTTTGTAAAAATATTTTTAGCCTAAGGTATTTTTCAAAAAAACTCTAGTAATATTTATGATTAAATTAAGTGATCGTGTATAATTTTAGTTTTTAATATTAAAATATTAAATTAACAAAAATATAATAAAGTGTCTTTTGATTCTTGATTCCAAATAAGTTATCAACCAAACACCACTTAAGGGTATCATTCTCATCCTATTTTTGAACCAAACTGGTGATATCCGGTATCAAGATCCAAACTCATACCAGCTTATACCGATTTTTGATTCCAACCTGATACCACCTAGTTGGCCAAACGATCCCTTAGGGGTTGTTTGGTTCACAAGACAGTATGAATTTGGAATAAGAAATTGGGTTAAAATGGTATGTGGTTGAGCAATCATTCATGATATTATGATATTATGTGTTTGGTTCGGTGTTGGAATGAATCTGTTTAATTTAAATATTTTTAATTCATTGATTTAATCAAACTTTTATATATTACATATGTCGAATTTAAGTTAATATACAACTTACAAACTAAAAAATTAAATAAATAAAAGTGATTAAAAATTTAAAATTTTCATTAATTTATAATTTTTAAAATAAGTAAAATATTACTAATTAGTATTAAATAAAAATAAGCATTACTTATTTAAGATTAAACAACATGATATTTAAGATATGTGTTTTAAATTTGCATTTAACTTTATAAATAAAAATAAAATAATAAAATTTAATTTCATACCTCGTACATCTCAAACTCACCTTGAGGTATCAAATCTGGATTCCAAATATGTTTAAGAAATTGATATCAAAATTTAAAAACAGTCAACCAAGCAACAAGTATGAGTTATCAAAACTGGATTCCAAATATGTTTAAGAAATTGATATCAAATTTTAAAAACAGTCAACCATGCAATAAATATGGGTTTGAAAGAACGAAACTCATACATAATACTAGAATGAGTTGAACCAAATGACCCTTAAGATGTTACATTTCAAAAAGAAATCATTCAATAATTTTTTAAGTAAAAAGTTTGTACTTAAAATTTAAAGGTTCTCTATTAGATATGGAACGATATTCATGGTATGATTACATTAATAACTTCTTTTAAAGTCAAAGCTTTTTAGTAAATTTAAAGGTTATCTCTTATAGATAGTACAAGATATTCATTATGTTTAATTAATTAGGATCTTGTCTTTTAAAAATTTATTAGGGTCGAAGATGGTTAAATTTAAATCTCTCAACAAATAAATGTCTTGTACACTGCAGGACAAAAACATACAGTTCATCAGCGAGTAGCTCTCATTTTCTGGCCTTTGCATTCGCCTGATCAACATAAATTTTCTAGATATCTCGACCAAATAAATCTCGTATACATAAAATTCCTGAATTCAGACAACGTGCAAGAATGGTGACACCGGCTAAACAATCCCTGGATGGAGAAGGAAGCAGCGCTCTTCGATTTTCGACTAATGTTCAGGTGAATTCTTCAATGTAACTACTATTTTTTTGTAAAAATAAGAAGTCACTAGAATGTAGAAATGTTTCTGTGATGTATACCAACAGTAAAATATTTTGAAATGATTTAAATAGCGCCTAAACTAAAGGAATGTTGTGGCACAGGAGGAACTGGGACAAAACAACTCAGGAGGAGGGCAAGATGACTGGGATCAAGGTGTTGTGTCAGCGGCGGCTGCAGAGAAAGCTCTGGGAAAGAGGAAGCTCGAAGACATTATCGACGAGCAGATAACTGATGAGCAGCAGCAAGCGTAAGCTTTTTGTTTGTTTCCACAACAAATTATTGTTTTTTTCTTTGTTTTCAACTCAAATTACTTTGTTGGAGCGTACAGTGCACACATTGAGGCGAATCAAGGAGAGGAAATTGCAAGATCAGAGTTGCAGGATTCTCGTCAACACGTAGCAAAACTAACCTCTTTTGTGTTCGTAATTTATTAATGTCTCTGTTAAGTAATCAATCGCTCTAAAACCTTAAGATTGTAGAGAAAAACCCGAATATGATCTTATACTCTTTAACACTCCAATTAATTATACGATACTTTTCGCTACGATCGATAATAACAAATAAAACCAATACCAATAACAAATATTTAAATAGAACAAATGGGGTGAAAGGACTCGAACATAAGACCCTCCCTAGACCGCGCTCTTATACCATGTTAAGTAAACTAAACAGATTCACATAATTGACTAACCGAAACAAGATTTAACTTGAGATCCTGTATATAATAAACATCAAAAAAAATACACCGTTGGAGTAACTACGGAACCAACACCTTGTAAGGCGTAGGAGTATCGTTGATTCCCTCTTAATTAGTTACATATTGTTTACATTCAATATGGTTCTTTTTCTTTGCTTGACTTTCTTCTTTTTGTTCGTGACATTTGTAATTTGAAAAAAAAAAAGAGCTGTATGCTACAGCCTGAAAAGCACGAGGCAAAGATTGATAAGGCTCCAACAAGTTACAATATGGTAAGTCCTCTCTGATCTGCTAATCTTGAAAATGAAAGTACTAGTGGCACTAATTCAGGAGACAGTCATAACTTACTCAATGCAATGACGGCCAACAAATTTCAGGAAGCAATAGTTGAGCTTGTACGGTTGGCGACAGAAGAGCTGAGAGTGATGGCTGTGGTCACTGAACCGCTGTGGAGGCATTGCGGTGCTGATGATGGAAGCAGAATTCTTGATAAAGTGGCATATAGTAGAATGTTTCCAAATCTGGTTGGCCCCAGACAAGTAGGCTTCACATCTGAAGTTTCTCGTGAAACTGCCAGGATTGAATTGAGTCCCAAGAACCTCGTCAGTTATTTTATGGACGTGGTCAGTATTATTTAAATTCTTTTGTATTTGTTTTGCATTGTCAATCTAGAACTGATGAATTTGCTTTCTAACTTGTCATCTTTTTTGTTAACTAGAGTAACTGGTATGTGATGTTTTATGAAATTGTCCCAAAGGCTAGGACAGTTGATGTCCTGATGAATCCAGAAGGAGCAACAGACTATGATGGAACCCTACAAGTGGTAATTAGATTTTTTTATTTATAAATCTTCCCCTTAAGTCTAGTTAACAAAAACATTATATTCAGTACATGTTAATAGTTTTTGAAATATAATTAATCTATCATGTATGCTTGCATGCAAATCTAATTCAGATGGCTGCTACATATCAACTCTCTACACCACTTGTCCCAAACCGTGAGACCTATTTTGCTAGATATTGTAAGCGATATTCTGAGAATGACTGGATAGTGGTTGACGTTTCATTAGACGGTGTACACCCAGTCCCAGTAACCGGGTGCAAGAAAAGGCCATCAGGTTGCCTTATTCATGAATTACCTGATGGATTCTCACAGGTGAACTAAATGCATACAATGTTGATCATATATATTATGTATTTCATTGTATGAGCTTGATTGATATTTCTTGGATTACCTAATTATGGTTTACTCATGTAATGTTTTTCAAGATTACATGGGTTGAGCATGTAGATGCGGACTGCAGGGCTATCAGAGCTATGTATCAACCTCTGCTAGATTCTAGTATAGGATTTGGAGCCAAACGATGGATCTCTACCCTAGAAAGAAGGTGTCGACAGATGGGAAATGACATCTCGCTAAAGGCCCCTCTTGGGGAATACAATCAGCTAGGTACGTAAATGAAACTTGCATTAGTGGAATTTCACTTAAAAATTCCTGCTGCTCCTTGATAAAATTGAATCTCCTATATGCATTTATGTTTTTCACACAGTGATGTCAAGTGATGAAAGAGCTCAGACAGTTCTATTGAAGCTTGCTGCAAAAATGGTGTTAAACTTCAACTCAGGAATTAGTGGTTTAACCGGGAACTGGAAAGAACTATCGGGACATTCTACTGACGACAATATTAGGGTCATGACAAGAATGAATATGAGAGATCATAGCCTACCTAGGGGTACTCTGATATCTGCTGCTTCATCAATTTGGCTTCCAGTGCCACCGAAGTCTGTGTTTGATTTTCTCCGCAATCACAACTCAGGAAGCGAGGTATCTTTACCTGAAATTAAATGCATTACCACTTTTAACTGCAATTAGAAAGAACTTTTCATTATTCGGTCTTCTTAAATTATCATCTATAGGTAAATTATGTTATCTTCATTAGGTTCAAGGCATTATATCAGTGCACATATAGAGACTTCAGACGAATTTATGATTGTAACTAGACTTCATTATCTAAACTGTCTATATAAGTACAACAACTTTCCTTACATTGTTATGCCAAATTGACGCAAATTTACATGCATCTATATAGTTAGATTCCAAATTAGCTGTTATTCCATGTTGTACGCTGACAACTAATCATTAGACCTTAATATTCCACGTACAGCCGCTGATTCCATACCCCGGTAGGGAATGGGAGGTCCTCTCCGGTGAAACTGCTGTTGAACAAGTGTGTCACATTACCAAAGGCCATGAAGCTAGCTATTCTGTTTCAATACACAAGGTTCTGGTAAGTGCATATGTAGAAAGTTTTCATTTCATTATCAGTAGAAGTAAAAAGGAAATAATGATTTTCTTATTTATAACGATCACAAATTCGTTGTAGGCTGAGAACTCAAGCCAAGAGAACATACTATTACTGCAAGAGAGTTGCAGTGATCCAGTGGCTTCATACATTGTCTTTTCCCGCCTAAGAACTGAGGATATGCATCTGATACTGAATGGAATAAGTTCCCAATATCGACCCCTTCTTCCATCGGGATTTGCAGTGCATCCTGATGGACCTGCTACTGGAACAGAAGGATCCGGAGGATCGTTATTGACCGTTTCGTTTCAGCTATTGGTCGATGATTCTCCGACATTCGTACCGCCCGCTGAAATGCATTCCCAAGCAGCAGACCTCATCAACCTCACGACGGAGAGGATTAAAGTAGCAGTGGAGGAATTCTTATCTCAGGCAGCGCTGCTTGCTTCCATGAATGAGGCCTAATAGAAATGAGGTTGCTATTTCATCATTTGTGTAATCATTAAACATGACAAGTTATTGACAAAGTGCCTTGCTGGATCAAACTAGGTGAAGTGCCACCTTCCTACTGGTCTCGTGATGGTTTAACCATGATTTCTCAGCTCATTGGAAAGCCTATTAAGTTTGATGAAATTACTGCACATTTTGAATCTTTGAAATTTGCTCGAGTCCAATTTGAACTTGAATATTCTGCACCTAGACCTTCATGTGTATGGGTACCTATTATTATCAAAAAAGGTGTAGAGGAGAGACTTTGAGTAAGTATTGAATATTCCCAGTTGTCGCATTCTTGTAGTATATGCAAAGCTTTTGGCCACTCGTTGACAAGATGCAATGATAACCCTGACAGAGAAGTTCCGCAACCAAAAAGGCCAAGACACCAACTGCAAAATACAAATGAAAAGAAGGGTGATAAGGGAGACAAGGAGAGAGGTACTGATCAGGGAACAAGTCAAGAGACAGAAGCTATGGAGAAAGAGCAGTGTGAAAATTATCTTCTAAACAGAGAAATGATATCATTTGTGGTGGGTAAATTTATGGGTTGTGATGTCGTTATGGATGAGGATCAAATTGTTAAAGAGGCAACAAATGATGATCAAAAGGAAGATGCTGGTTTAGCAGACTCAAATATGGTTACTACTAATGTTTTGATGGGCTGTTTGACTCAGAAAATGATAGTAGAGAAAACATCTTTGGTGTATACTAATGTGGAGATTTACCCACCTGATACAGCAAGATAACAAGGTAACCCAGTCAACTGCTTTGGTTGTGATTCATGAGCCACTTTGCACTGAAAATGTGTTTGAGACTCGAAGCAGTTTAGAAGATGGTGAATTTGTACTTATTTCCGGTGTTATCTAACTAAAAAAATTCAAAACAATACACAATATAACAAATATGAGTAATAAAAATATAGTGTATATATAAATATAAATATATACTCAATCAATATTTTTTTTAAAAAAATTATTATTTAGTTGATAAAAGATAATTAATATTAAAATAAGAATTTGATATTGCAAGGGGTTGCGAAATTATCAATTTAGATTAATTTATACATTGTAATATTGGATATTTATGTATTATGTCTCAGTTCATGTCTCTTTACTTTTCATCTTTTGGTTACTATTTGCTAGATGTTTAAGAAATTTTAAAACCCGATTCAATCCAAAAAAAAAATGAAAAGTCTGATTTAAACATAGTCTCACTCGGTTTGATACGGACACGGGCCTTAAACGAGTCTCTTTTTTATTCTAAATTTGGATCAATCCAAAATTCAAAAAATTCAGATAAAATCCTAGACTTAAAAAGTCTAAATAAAAGTTCTATTCGATCCTTAGAAGCCCAGATTTTTTAAAACGACTGAAAAATATGATTTTCTTTCTATATAAATTCTAGAAATGTACAAAAAATTTAATAAATTTTTAAAAAGCATATTAAATTATTCTATTAGAATCAAGACAAGTTATAATTCATTGGTTTTTGATTTAATACAATAAATAACATTTATGAAAATTAATAACTGAGAAGTCTAAATGTAATATAAAGGAATATTATTTATTTCGGTATTCAAATTATTCTAATTCAAGATATTTGTTTCTTTTTGTAAACAAGCCACGGTTTAAAGCACGGACACGAACTAATATTGATATATAAATAAATGGGTTAAACATCAACCGGATGACTAATTGCGTCCAAATATCTCATTCATTGCAAATTTGACTCAAACGGGTCATTAATTAACTTAATTTGAACATTTCAATACAGTCAAAAATTAAAATTATACAAAATTGAAAAATGGTAACATAGGATGGTAGAGCTCGTTTTGGAATTCAATACGATTACTAAAATTTTCTATTTGGCTCACAGAATAATGATGATATCTGACATTGATTGTCCGAACTTGTGTTATTTTCAAAACTTAGAAGATTAAAAACGAGATTTAATCATGATTTTGTGAGTCAAAAAACAAGTTTTAATAATTATATTGAAGTCCAGAATGACCCCTACTATCATGCGTTAACATTTTTGGATTTTGACTAGTTTTAGTTTTCGACTTTAACGGAATGACCAAATTAAGTTAATTGATGATCATTTTGAGTCAAAATTGCAATGAGTAACTTACTTGAATTTTTTGGACGCATTAGTTTGATTAAAAGTATGGTTGAGCCCGATACAGTCTGGCCGGCTGGCATACAAACCTAAAATGGGCCTCTTATTCTGAAGGAAACTTGACCCGATTTTTTAAAAAAAATCGACTTTATCTGTTTTATAAACTATGAATTTTTTAAAGAACGAATTAAACCCAATTTACTAAATCTTTGGAAAATATTATTTTCAGAGCAAAATTTTTATATTCAGAGCAAAAAAAGACTGAAATGACAAAATTGCCCCTCCTGCATTCACAATAAAAGCCCTGAAAAATATGAATATAAGGATAATTTGGTCTTTTTGCACATAAAAAAGGAGGTCTGAAAATAACATTTTCCTAAATCTTTTTTGCATGTTTGCTTGTCCATGCCGCATAACTAAATACTGGTCAATATCAAATACAATTAAATAATTGATCTTAGATGGGGAATGAAACTATTTTATCTCAAATAATGTGTTTTATAGGTCGGGGTTAAAATATGATTAAAGATTAAAAAACCGTTAGTTGGTAAAATGACCATAACAAACTAAAATTAAATTAATAGATTAATTAAGTGTAGTGAACTATTTTTGCAAATTAGTTATATGCTGTTATTTTTGAACGAAAATTGGAGAGTAAAAATGTAATTACCTCTTAAAATATATTTAACAAAAAAGCAAATCTATTATTAAAAAATATTAAAATTAAACAATCCATATTTTTAATTTTGAAAAAGAATGTTAATTAATATTAGTATCAATCATTCCGTAAGTCTTAGATTAATTCAAGACATTTTTTAGTAATTCTTTTTTGAAAAAATATATACTTTTCTTTAACTAAATTAATATTAAAAATTTAAACAACTCTAAAAGATAATGCATAATATGTTTTAGAAACCACTTAAGCTATGTTTGGTTTAATAATATTGGGTATGAGATATGGGGTTGAAATAGATAAAAGTAGATTAAATCACGGGGATATGCCCGGTTATATTTTAATTCTTCTATAAAAATATAATTTGAAATAGTTTAATTTCAATATGTGTTATATTTATATCATGTTATGATACTGAGATATAAAATAAAAATAAAAATATAAACACCTAAAAAGAGTATGACAAATTATAAGATTTTTTAATTAATTATATAAATATATAATAAATTGATGAATATTTAAATTAGTGAAAGAGAGAATTAGTGGATACTTTAAAAATGAGAAGGGAGACATGAGAAATGAGAAATGAGGAAAAGAGATAATAAATGGAGGTTATAAATGAAAGATAGACATTCAAAATATAATTAATTAGGGAAAAATGTTAATGGAAGATGAGACACACGTAGGATTTGATGATTTCAGCTATTTAATGAGAATTTGACATATAAGCAACAATGACATCAGCTGTACTATCTTTTAGTATAATGTAGACTTGTATCATATCATGTGTTTTGTTGAAATTTTTTTATTTAAAAATCCATTTTTCAAATTCATGAGATATAGGGTTTAGAAAGCCATCATATGAGCTATCAAACACTTGATATCATTTATGACAAGGGCTGAGACTCATTACACGTATTTTATTATATTTTTCATTTTTTTTCTCTCGCTCTGCTGATGTTGACTGCGGTACACTATTCAAACGCGCCGACAAGCACTACATGAATTTCATGATTCCAACAGAGCCATATTTTATCATTTGCCTCTTGGTTTGCCAATGAAAAGTTAAAACTAAGTCTGTTGGGGAAGATCTTTCACAACTAAAGCTTTCGCTCTTTATTAGAGCCAGGTGCTCTTATTTTACGACGGGAGGGACGATTGCTTTCATTACTGACCAGAAAGACACCAAATTCTCCTTTAGGTGCTTCAACATCATCTCTTTCGGTTCTTCGGCCATCCAGAGGTGTATATTCCCATTCTGCCTGGATCGAGTATCAGAAGTAATATCGTTTCTACTTTTTCGAGAAAACCGGTCTTCGGGTAATGTCAAATGCACTATGTTAACAAGTAGGGTTCATAGCTCTTGGTTGGATGATTGACACGAAGGGAGAATAAGCTATCGACCTGTGTCTTCTAGAAAGAGTCTAAATAACATCGCCAAAAAAAAGTCAATCAACGAAACCGGTAAGAAACAGAATTGACAAAATTCACCAGTGAAAAAATAAAAATATTGTAGGAAATATAAAGGAGAAAGAGCAATGAATCCCCTTTGATTTCTCTATTTATAGAGTAAGCGCGCAGTCAGTGTAGCATCTACTGTTCCCGTTCCTGTTGCTGGAGTGTTACAGGACGTTGACATTGGCCAATGAGGAGATTCGGCGGCAAAGAGCTGCTCGAAAAGGGTCATGGTTGGCCCAGTACATCCTCTTGTGCCTTGCCCCTCTCTCTAAAGGGTCTTGGTGCCGAAGAAGGTCAGTTGTTGAATCTCGTGCAAGTTAGGTTGTGGTTGTATTGGCTGCAAGCGGAACGTAGGCGCTTTAGGTGTGTATTGACCATGCTGCTTTAACCAGTCCCGCAAGTCAGGAAGACTCTGGCTTAGCCAATTCACTCCTAAACTATAGAAAGTTGGACATTCGATCACAAAATCCATTGACAGCTGCCCAATACGTGTTTATCAACCACCCGTGCATGCGGGGGCGCCGGTTATGAGAACAGTCAGAGCAGATTCTATATAAGAGTACCTTCTGTCCCATTTGGCTCAATATCAATAGCCGGAGATTAAATAGCGAGGGTTACGTATACGGTAAACATGAGCAAGAAAGGGGCTGCCATTAATTAGCTGCAAGGGATGAGAGAGGCCTTTTCCGGGTAAGGGATGAATGAGGCCTTACGAGGGCTCTTTCCCACTTAATTGATTAGATTCATTCCTTGAGCACACCAACTTCCTGGAAAAATGCCTACGGTTAAAAACCACCGACATGTCAAGATCCAAATTCGAATTGGTTACTGGTCCTGGTCAGAGGCCACTGTGTTCGCGCCGGCGGTCCACCAAAAAAGCCTTGCTAATCGAGCAGGTGTGCTGCCGAAGGCGAAGCACACTGGTTACGGGTAATACAGCTAATCTAGATAGCAGTTTCGGGGAGCAGGCAGTTTTTAAATCTTGGGGAACGGAAAGCGTTGCCACCACTTTCTAGCACTGAGGGCTCCTCCTGTAGAACTTAAGCAGTTACCCGCACACCTTCAATATGCCTTCCTGGGACCATAAAAGACTTACCCGGTAATAGTATCGTCAGCTTTCACTCACTTAATCTAAGACAGCGCTGATAGCTTGTAATTAACAGCCTCCTTATGAAACAGCAGCCTTTGAACTGTATTTAAGTAGTTATAGTTAAAGTTTGGAATCCTTGCAACTATGATAGAAAGCCGTTTGCTTGTTGCCAAACCCTTCGCCTTTTTTATCAAAGTAGGTCGCGACTGTTCTATTTTAGTCGGTCAGGGGAAACTACCGCTTCTACGACAGTTCCGCCTCCTCGTCTTGCTTCTGGCAAAGCTTCTGCTTTGCTTGCTTCTCCCTGGCCATGTCTCACTACAAGGATAGTACAGGCGCCTTTCTTTTTAACTATAGTGTGCTTCTTTTTTTAGGTTAAATTTTGATATTGATGAATAAAAAATGTGAATGCATATTTTAGTTTCTTAGATCCTATGTTAAAATATTTATAAACACATATTTTAATAAGAAAAATAAGCAAAAACACTAACTTTTTTTTAAAAAAAATTGTGATTTTATTATCTTTTAAAACTTTTTGCAAAAATAGGGAATCAATTAAAATCAAGCAGACACGCAATTAGTTGAATTGTGTTTTTTATATTGCATTTGAGATTACATGAGGTTGCATAAATTCGTCTAAAGTTGCATCTAGTTGCATCAAGTTGCATAAAACCGTATATTCGCAAAAAAAATGGAAAATAGTATTTTTGCAAATAAAAAGGTAATTTTGCAAATTTTTGTAAAAATATTTTTAGCCTAAGGTATTTTTCAAAAAAACTCTAGTAATATTTATGATTAAATTAAGTGATCGTGTATAATTTTAGTTTTTAATATTAAAATATTAAATTAACAAAAATATAATAAAGTGTCTTTTGATTCTTGATTCCAAATAAGTTATCAACCAAACACCACTTAAGGGTATCATTCTCATCCTATTTTTGAACCAAACTGGTGATATCCGGTATCAAGATCCAAACTCATACCAGCTTATACCGATTTTTGATTCCAACCTGATACCACCTAGTTGGCCAAACGATCCCTTAGGGGTTGTTTGGTTCACAAGACAGTATGAATTTGGAATAAGAAATTGGGTTAAAATGGTATGTGGTTGAGCAATCATTCATGATATTATGATATTATGTGTTTGGTTCGGTGTTGGAATGAATCTGTTTAATTTAAATATTTTTAATTCATTGATTTAATCAAACTTTTATATATTACATATGTCGAATTTAAGTTAATATACAACTTACAAACTAAAAAATTAAATAAATAAAAGTGATTAAAAATTTAAAATTTTCATTAATTTATAATTTTTAAAACAAGTAAAATATTACTAATTAGTATTAAATAAAAATAAGCATTACTTATTTAAGATTAAACAACATGATATTTAAGATATGTGTTTTAAATTTGCATTTAACTTTATAAATAAAAATAAAATAATGAAATTTAATTTCATACCTCGTACATCTCAAACTCACCTTGAGGTATCAAATCTGGATTCCAAATATGTTTAAGAAATTGATATCAAAATTTAAAAACAGTCAACCAAGCAACAAGTATGGGTTATCAAAACTGGATTCCAAATATGTTTAAGAAATTGATATCAAATTTTAAAAACAGTCAACCATGCAATAAGTATGGGTTTGAAAGAACGAAACTCATACATAATACTAGAATGAGTTGAACCAAATGACCCTTAAGATGTTACATTTCAAAAAGAAATCATTCAATAATTTTTTAAGTTTGTACTTAAAATTTAAAGGTTCTCTATTAGATATGGAACGATATTCATGGTATGATTACATTAATAACTTCTTTTAAAGTCAAAGCTTTTTAGTAAATTTGAGAACTCAAGCCAAGAGAACATACTATTACTGCAAGAGAGTTGCAGTGATCCAGTGGCTTCATACATTGTCTTTTCCCGCCTAAGAACTGAGGATATGCATCTGATACTGAATGGAATAAGTTCCCAATATCGACCCCTTCTTCCATCGGGATTTGCAGTGCATCCTGATGGACCTGCTACTGGAACAGAAGGATCCGGAGGATCGTTACTGACCATTTCGTTTCAGCTATTGGTCGATGATTCTCCGACATTCGTACCGCCCCCTGAAATGCATTCTCAAGCAGCAGACCTCCTCAACTGCACGACTGAGAGGATTAAAGTAGCAGTGGAGGAATTTCTATCTCAGGCGGCGCTGCTTGCTTCCATGAATGAGGCCTTGTAGAAATGAGTTTGTTATTTCATTATTTGTGTAATCATTAAACCGTAATAAGTTCACTTCTAAAATCTTACATTCGCTAAAATATTGGTTTAAGATTGTTTTGTGTGATGAGTTGGTTTTAGTTTATTTTTTTTACAGTATATACAGCATTAACCTTTTGGTCTTGCATTAGCACTTGTGTTTTGTTTCTGCAGCCAATGACTTGTTAACAGAGATGCACAAAAGGCCCACCGGGCCGGGCCTTGACCGGGCCTTAAAAAGTCCGGGCTTTGATCGGGCCAAACTTTTCGGGCTTTGACTTTGAACGGGCCGGGCCGAGCCCGGCTTTTCGGAAATTTCAAAGCCCGTTTGGGCCCTCGAGGCGGGCCAAACTGGGCTTTTTTCCGGGCCGGTTCGGATCGGGCCGGTCTTTTTTCTAATTTAAATCGGATCTAGTATTATTAGAGATTCCGAAAAATACATGTGTTAGCAACTAGATCATCGTAAAAATGTATTAGTTTACATGGAATATTATAGGAAAACATTATTTCGTTGAAAACATTTAAGTTCCGCAAAAAATAAACATGTTTATATAATATATTTTATCATTGTTATGATAACAATGATAACAATGATATCATTGTTATCATAATCGGGTCGGGCCGGGCCGAAGCCCGGGCTTTTAACCAGGCTTGGTCGGGCCGGGCTTTGCCTAAAAATATAGGGTCCGTCGAGAACCGAAGCCCGGGTCGGGCTTTGCCTAAAAATATAGGGCCCGTCGAGATCCGAAGCCCGGGCCGGGACCGGGTCGAGCTTTGACCGGGCCGGGCTTGACCGGATCGGGCCAGGCTAGATTTTCGGGCCCGGGATTTTTGTGCATCTCTACTTGTTAATAATTAATTTTCTTACCGTGTATGATTGTTTTGTTTGTGCAGCCAATGACTTGTTAATACTTAATAGTTTATTTTCTTACCGTGTATACAGGTAAAACCTTAAGATCTTACATTTGCTAGAATACCTGCAAATCGATAATGAAGGGATTAGAGGAGGGGAATGGGAAGCATAATACTTCCCTGTTATCAGGCGGATTCGAGATTGGGATAGACTCCCCTCAGGTTTCGAGATTGGGGATGGACTCCCCTTAGGGGATCCAATGCGCCCATTCCAAGTACATAACTGCAGCATAGCAGATATAGGTTGCATTGGGGAAACAAAGGCCTCTCTTTAGGGAATAGAAAAGAAAACGAAAAAGAAATGCTTATCCTGTTTAGCAGCAACAACTTATCAAAATAAGGTTGAAAGGGCACGGACCGAAATGAACCTCGTATATAGAACATCTTTTTCCAAATAAAAAGACTTCGGTAACACATTTTAGTATCTAAATTTCTAAATTACAAAACCGAAGAAACACTAAACAAACCAACACTCATGAGCAAAAACAGTTAGCAGCTGATTGATGAGTTGAAATGATATCAAACCCTCTTTTTCCTGTTGAATATAGGTCTCTTGCCAATTGTAGTAGTTCTTCCAGAATGGGGTACCAGGCCACGCAATATGGCTAAAAGAGCAAAACCCATGAAAGGGTAGTACAACATCATGAGCTTTTCCGATGCTCTTCCTGAATTCTTCATCTCTGCTAATATGGCTACCTGAATAAATTTCATTTACAAGTTGAACATTAGTAGTGCTTGATTTTCAGAAGAGTTTTGTGTAGCATCAAACATAATGGCTCAAGTGCCTATTCCCCATTTGAACGTATGTCTTGAAAACAGGTAAAGGCATTTGAAAAAACAAGCTGAAAATAGATGGAGAATAAGCGGCTAATACCAGTTCAAACATCTTTAGTGAAATATGCTATACAACCAACAGTGTGTAGTGAGACCTGACCCAGAAACACATTTAGGCCGGGAAGTATTATGTTGTACAACTACGCTGACTTTACAAGTTATACTCATCGACTAGCAAGTACCACCATCAAAATGTTCTTAAATGAACCAATTCTATTAGTGATTGATGAAAACACATACTGTATGTACAAAGTAAAATAAATTATTTCGTTAAAATGGTTAGGTCAACCTCATTTAGGAAGATATCAGGGTTAGCAAGGAGAAACAAAAACATCCGAGCGCAATTGTATCCTTTCCTAAAGGAGAAGCGGAAAGCACTAACTGGTTTTTATTTATTCTTTTTCCATATTCTGAGAGAAGACTCCATCAATCATATTTCTTTAACATCTATGCCTCCTAAATCCCAACGATTAGCATACAAATTCTTCTTACCAAATATGATTTAAGGTGCTGTACAGGCAAAGATGGGAAATATTTCTTAATTTTAGGTACCGTAGTGTACTAATATTGTTTGCCAAATACAATCACTAATCAAATTAAGAAAAAACATCACACGCATCTAACCATCCTGCTTTTGGGGGAAAATAAAGTAAAAAGAAGCACCAGTATCTCCACTGTCACACGAAACCTATGGTCCTATCAAGGACGAAGCAAACAAAATGAAAACCTTTCATTCTTTTTCACTCCTAAGCACAAACCTATATCATTCAAATCCTTTCACATTCCCTCTACATCCTCTCTTCCTCGCCGCCATAATAAAAATAACTTCATGGTTTAATACCCTCGGATATGGTCTTCAATAAACTTGGGGAAGAGGGGTATGTTATCTAGTGCAGCTTTTCTTTCCTATCAATACAGGGTAAAAAACCACAACAAAAAACCTAAATCATACATCACCGCTTCTTAAAATAAATAAAACCCTTGCAAATTACCCTTGATATCCAATTCCACACATTCATAGTGTTGGGGATTTCCTCTAACACACTTACGGTTTTTAGAGTGTTACTTAACATGGTATCCGACCTCATCTAGGTAGGGGTCCATTTATTTAATCTAATACCTTAACGTTTTAGATGGACCAGTTACTTAACACGCAGAAATAATCAACAAAATTCAATATACATACAAACATAAACAATTCATAAAAGTGCATAATCAAAAGGGAAAAAAGGGTGTACCATTGCAGTAAGAGTAGATGAGCCATACATCAAACAAACAGTCTTAATCCAATATTTACCAGCAAAAATCCCATAAAGAGCAGCAATCGAAAGAGGCCACTGAAACAAAAGCTCAAGCCAAACAATCCCAACAAAGAAATGAGGTTTCTCAGCAACTAAATAATCACCATATTCATTTGTGTACCACGTTTTAAGATTCACAAGAACATCTGGGTACAGACCCCGAGGCAGACATGTTTGAGAATCAAGAACAGGAACAGCCACTGCTATTACCAAGAAAAACAAGAACAGTATTGCATCTATGAGTTTTGTAAAGCCTCCCATGTTGATGTTGTGTTTGTGTGTTTTGTAAGAAGGGGATCTTGGAAATGATTAGGTGTGTGTTGAATTGATGTGAAATATTATCAGGTTGTAAAGTATTAGATCGTGTAGTACATTAGATACACGTAGCCTTGTGTTCTGTCCACGTGTTCTAATTTGTTTTGCTGGCAGTTTTGTTTTTTGTTAAGATTTTTACAATTTATCCAAAACACTGTATTTTAATTTAAAAATACAGTCTATTATTTATCTATTATTTCTTACACTTCCTCTGTCTTTCTTTTAAAAAAAACTAGGTTTATATCCGTGAGATGCGGGATAATTTATAAATAATTTTATAACATTTTTATAATTTTAAATTTTCTTTTAAAAAATATTATGTTCATTAATTTAGTCTTATAATTTGATTTATTTACTTTTAATGGTAATATATTTTTAAACATGTCAAATAATATATAATATATTTTCAAGCCTTTTTATATTTGTTAACTTATTTACAACTATATTTTTGCAAAATATTAATTTTAATAAATCTAAATATCTACTTTTTGTATAACTTCACATTATATTTGTTCATATTTTTTTTATTTTTTTAGCATTAACATTAAAAATATATGTGTAAGTGAAATTTGTAACCAAAAATTTAAATTCACCTTAAAGGTTTTATTTGATAATATATCTATATGTTGATTATTATTTTACCAAAATATAGTGTAGAAAAATTTATTTTTACATATTTATTATTACTTTTTCTCTTATTTATATCTTTATAAATTATTTTGTATATAATATATCTTCAAATATGTCAAGTAATATATAATATATTTTCAAATTTTTTATATTTGTTTTGTAGTGGTTATGTTATGGTTATTATATTTTATATATAAATATGTTACATTTTTTTGTTTTCATGTTAATTTGGTTCTCTACATCTTAGTATTTTTTTTGGAATTTATATTTATTTATGTATTATATATTTTTATTCATATTAATATTTTGAATATTATAATAGTTTAACTTTAGTTAATTTATCATTATTGTCAATACTTACATATTAAAAATGTATTAGAAACATTTAGAGTTTATTGTGAAAATTATCTAAATGTGTTTCTTATTTTATAAGATAAAAATAAAATTATCTATTCGAAAATATTTTAAATCAAACTAATATATGATTTCTACTTTAACTTGATTAACAGATGATTTCTTAATTGTTACTTATATTTATTTTAAATGATTCTACTTTAACTTGATTAACAGATGATTTCTTAATTGTTACTTATATTTATTTTTATTAAGATAATTGTTGTTTGTATTAGATATTTATATATAATATAATACTTATATTATTATTTTATATTATTTAAGAATATATTTTTATAATTTAATTTGTTAATTAGTTATCTATTTTGTTTGTTATAAAAATTATTAGCTATTATAATGGTAGATTAGAATAAATGAAAAACACACTCATTTAAGAATGTGTAATATAGTTTAATTTCTTAATTAATTACTTATCGTGTTTTTTATACAGATTATTAAGTATTATAATGAAATATTATAATAAATTAAATAAATATAATATGTAATGTATTTTATTAAATTTACATTTAATTTGAAATTATAATAGTTTTATTATTATTATTATTATTATTATTATTATTATTATATTTCTTCCTTGTTTTTATGTTTTATTGGATTGATGTACTCTAAATTTTTTAAAACAAATAAAACACATGTAATATTTATACTTAAATATAATCTAAATGTGTTTCTTATTATATAAGATAAAAGTAAAATTATCTATTCGAATTTTAAATCAAACTAACATATTCCATTTTTTTATAAAAAAAATGATTGTACTTTAACTTGATTAAAAGATGATTTCTTAATTGTTACTTATATTTATTTTTATTAAGATAATTATTGTTTGTATTAGATATTTATATATAATATAATACTTTTATTATTATTTTATATCATTTAATGATATATATTTATAGTTCAATTTGTTAATTAGTTATCTATTTTGTTTGTTATACAAATTATTAGCTATTATAATGGTATATTAGAATAAATGAAAAACCCACCCTATTGTACCTACACTTTAGCACGTGGTGACGACCAAACCGTACCAGTAAAACTCCCTTACTCCAGTTATATATAGGATATAATATGTCTACACCTTGTTATGTCTCAAATTTCACTAAGATATGAGGGGATAAGTTTCGACAGGAGGATCTCAATGAGGCCTGAACGAGAAGAACAGACATGACGAGAAGGGAAGAAACAAAGTGAGATGGGATACTGATCGTAGACATGATACTAAGCAGAAGGCAAGTCATGAGCACATGAGTGTTCAGCTGTTTGAATAAGTACGAAGACTTAGTCCAGCAACAGCCATAGTTTGTGGGGATCGAAGCTAACAACAAGCCCTATTGTCTAGCAATGTACACCAGCATAAGATAATGAGGGAAGAGAGGATAGGCATGAATTTGAATGAGGTGAAAGAAGAGGAACAACCAAGAGCGGGAGATACAAATAAGCTCAACACAAGAACAAGCACACACACATGCTGCAGACACAAACACTCAAGTTGGAACATGAAAAACATGAACATAAACCTTGTACAGAAAAATTCTTTTGTGTAGAACAAATCCAACCTTGTAGTCAAAGTCAAAGTACAGTGAAACTCTTTAGGTTGGGCATACAATCCCACCTGCGATTTTGCCTATTCATACGTTTTCCGTGTCACCAAATTCTCGTGTTATTTACATTCTTGTTCTAGTTCTTTTTAGTTTAATACTTGAATTGATCAAATTAATCCTTAGTAATTAACCTGCAAATTTTGGTAAAAATAAATGGTGTTGTCTGTAAGAAACTTGCTAAGGATTCAATCGATTTGTTACAATGACGAGCAACGAACCAGAAGTAGAAACCACAAACCAAGGAGCTGAGACAGAGATCAACAAAGAAATAACTGCAATATTGAAGAAACTACAAGTGGAGATGGAGAAAATGTGTTCAGAAAATGAGGAATTGAAGAAGAAGATCACTACGGCTAAATCGAAGATGAAAACTGCTACAAAAAAACAATCTCAATTATGGTCAAGCGTTTAAACATGGATAACGCGGAAGAATGTGATGAACATGAGGAACCAAGAAAGGATATTGATGATGTTATTGAAATAGAGGAGATCGAGAATGCAACAAATAAGAATGATGACACGAAACGACGACATGATGAACGACACTATGATGACTACGAGGAACAAGATGAGGATCGTGACAGGAGAAGGTTACGACATATGAGTTCAAAATCTCGTAATCATGTTCCATAAGAGTTTAAAAGAGAACTACAAGAGGTAAGGGAATTGATCGAAAGGATCCCCGGGTGTCCCCAAGCCATTGGAGAAAGTGACCCTAACAAGCTATGATGATTCGCCCTTTGACGACAACATCGCTTTGGTGGAAATACCAAAACGCTTCATTGTGCCACAAATGAGACTATACGATGGAACCAGCGATCCATTGAAACACATAGCACTGTATAAACAAAGAATGTTCACAGTGCCATTACACGGGACTTGAAAGAAGTCTTTATGTGTAAGGGATTTGGTTCAACACTATCGGGTCCAGCTCTACAATGGTTCGTAAATTTGCCAAATAGAAGTATAAGAACGTTTTCCAATTTAGAAGATGCATTAAATATGCACTTTACAAGAGGTAGAGTGTTCGAGAAAACTATAAGTGATTTATACAAGATTGTGCAACGCCATAAAGAACCATTACGTGATTACTTGACACGATTCAATAGAGAGAAAGTGACTATAATCAATTGTGATATTCCTACAGCTATTGAAGCATTCATGAGAGGCTTGGAAAGAGAATTACCACTCTATGAAGAACTCACGAAGTATCCATATAGGACTATGAAAGATGTATAAGAAAAAGCTATGGCACAAGTCAGACTGGAAGAAGACAGGAGGGAAGATGATGACAAGTACTATAGACCTTCAAGAAAGATTAGGACACCAAGGTCTAGGGAATACAAACCATATTCAAGGCCTACTAGAGAAGAAGCATATGTCAATACGACGCAAGAATGTAATAAATGGAGAAAGGATGAATGTACAGACTAGAGGAAAGACCCCAATTTGCCACCAACATATAATAGTTATGGTTTCTCAATAACACCATAAGCCATGATGAAGGAGTTCATAAAGCTGAGAGATATTGTCAAGTGGCCAATAAAAAGCAACAAACCCAACGCGGATCCAGACTCTAAGCTATTGTGTAATTACCATGGAGATTATGGACACAAAGTCGATGATTGTGTAGCTTTGTGAAAGGAATTACATTTCTTGATCAAGAAGGGCTATTTAATTGAGTTCATGACGGGTAATAAGACTGCATATGTCATGAGAGAAGGTTCACCAAATAGAGATAATAAAATGCCAATGAGACAGCCACCACCCCCACCACACCATAAAGTGATTAATTTCACTGCAGGATGTTCTGAAGTGTGTGGGTCGACATATTCTCAAGCCAAAAGAGTGGTTAGGGAGACAGACATATGAGTTGCTCAAGCAGAAGTGAACAACAATTTACCATCCTTAATGTTTGACGAATCAGACAAGGGGAATATTCGAGAACCACAACGGGACGGTCTTGTCATCTCACTTCCAGTGGGAAATTACTTGATCAAAAGGATTTTATTGGACAACGGGAGTGCTTCCAACATCATGATGTTAAGCATATTAAAGCAAATGGGTTTGGCCAGAAAGTGACATGATAAAGAAGACGACAACATTGGTGGGATTTAGTGGAGAGACTAAACGCACAATGGGTGAAATTATGTTGCCTACATATGCACAAAGAGATAATCTCTTGGAGAAATTTTACATAATTGATGTTGACTCCATGTATAACATATTTATGTGAAGACCTTGGATTCATAATTTAAAGGTTGTCCCGTCAACATATCATCAAGTGCTCAAATTCCCAACACCATGGGGCGCACAAGAAATTTGAGGAGACCAAAACACGGCATGAGAATGCTATAAGACGTGCTTGAAGCAAAGCATCCAACACAATGAGAATGAAGCGCATGTAGCCACAATAATGGGACCTGAGAAGTTAGCTGAGATTGACTTGAAAAAAGGGACAAAAAAGTCTTGATAGGAGAAGACCTCTCACCAACAATTGAATCAAACTTGGTTGAGTTCTTGACCATCATACTGGACGATTTGTATGGGAGCATGACAACATCACGGGTATTGATCCTGATGTGATAAAACATAAGCTAAATGTTGATCCAACTTACACTCCTATCCAATATAAAAGAAGAAAGTTTGCAGGAAAAAGAAATAAGATAATCAATGATGAAGTAGACAGAGTCTTGAAAGCTGGGATGATCAAAGCAGTAGATTATCCTGAATGATTGGACAATGTTATTATAGTACAAAAGAAGAATGGAAAATGGAGGGTTTATGTTGAATATACAGACTTGAACAAAGCCTGTCCCAAAGATCCTTATCCATTACCCCATATTGATACCATGGTGGACTCGACAGCTGGACATGAGTTACTTAAATTCTTAGACACATCAAGTGGTTTCAATCAAATACAAATGGAGTTGTCTGATTATGAGAAAACAACGTTCATCACTGACAGGGGGATATATTTCTATCTAGCCATGCCTTTTGGATTATGTAATGCTGGTGCAACCTTTCAAAGACTTGTCAACAAAATGTTTAAAGATCAAATAGGTCAAGTAATGGAAGTTTACATAGACGACATGGTATTCAAGTCAGTGAATGCTGAGAATCATGTTCGTCATCTACAGGAAGTATTTAAAATTTTAAAATTATATAACATGAAGCTCAACCCATCCAAATGTAACTTTGTTGTATCTTCAGGAAAGTTTCTTGGACATATGGTAACAAGAAGGTGAATTGAAGCTAGTCCAGAACAAATTAAAGCAATCTTCGAGTTGAAAAGTCCATCTAATATGAAAAAAGTACAGAAACTGATGGGGAGAGTTGCAGCCCTGCATAGATTTATTTCCCGGTCTTCAGACAGGTGCAAGCTTTTTTATGACGTCTTAAGAAAGAAGAAAGGATTTGAATGGACGGGCAGACATGAAGCGGCACTCGATGACTTGAAAACTTACCTTACCACTCCTCCACTCTTATCCAAACCATCACAAGGTGAAGCTCTTTATGTCTACTTGTCTGTCACTGATCACGCTGTAAGTGCAGTACTTGTCAAGGAACATGAAGGTGTCCAATCGCCTATTTATTATGTCAGCAAAAGCCTAGTGGATGTGGGGACATGAATTTTACGAAGCTAAGGCATTATTTCGAGTCTCATAAAATATATGTCATGACAAATTTCCCTTTTAGGACCGTTTTGAGTAAGCCCGAATTGACGGGAAGGATGGCTAAATGGGCCATCCTCCTAAGTACATATGATATCGTATACGACATTAGAACTGCCATAAAATCGCAAGCTTTAGCTGACTTTGTGGTTGATTTCAGTCGAAGCCAAATGACAGCAACTGAAGAGGAGTTCCAACGAGTTGTTTCGAGAGCAGACGTCAACCCATGGACGTTACACATTGATGGGGCTTCAAACTTGAATGGAACAGGTTTGGGGCTTGTGTTAAAATTGCCACAAGGGAATATAATAGCATATTCAATATGTTGTGGTTTCAAAACTACTAATAATGAGGCTGAGTACGAGGCAATAATCTTGGGATTGACGACTGCCAAAGACATGAAAGTTACACACATCGACGTAAAATGTGACTCACTTGATTGTCAATCATGTCAATGGTTCCTAGATGTCACTAAACAATTGACAAATTATTTTGACATATTCAACATACAACAGATACCAAGGGAGAGTAATATTCAAGTTGATGCACTAGCTGGGCTTGGGGTAATTTTCAATGGCCTTAGATTGAACAACATCCCAATTGTACATATCATAAAGCCTGTTGTCGAAAGGTTAGCCTATGAAATGAAAGTGTTGGCCCTTAATTAATACGATGGCAATGGAGATGAAGTCGTAGACAGCTGGATCCAAACATACAAGGATTACTTAAAACATGGAATTCGATCTAGAAACAACAATGAAGCCAGGATCCTTAGGATAAAAATGTCAAGATTCACTATTGCGGACAATGAGTTGTTCAAAAAATCTTCTACGGGACTATTTCAAAGATGTTTGAAAAAGTATGAGGCCGACATGGTTTTGAGGGATGCACATGAAGGAGAATGTGGGAATCACACCAAATGGGAGAAACCTTTCACTGAAAATATTACGCTTAGGTTATTATTGGCCAATGTTAAGGCAAGACGCCTTGGAGTACACGAAGAAATGTGACACTTGTGAAAGACATGCTTCTGTGATACATCAGCCGTCTGAGCTCCTGAACATGTCCATTCCTTCTTGGCCCTTCATGAAGTGGGGAATGGACATTGTGGGAAAGATGCCACCTGCACCTGGACAGATAGTCTTTTTGCTAGTCATGACAGATTATTTTTTGAAATGGATCGAAGCGAAGGCGTTCAAGCAAGTCACGTCAAAAGAAGTGATATCATTCATCAAGAGGAATATTTTATGCAAGTTCGATGTGCCATCTGAGATCATTTGTGACAATGGATCGCAATTCATAAGTAAAAAGATGAAAGCATTTTGTAAACGGTGGAACATCAACTTAATCAAGTCAACACCAAGATACCCCCAAGCTAATGGACAGGCTGAATCAAGTAATAAATCATAATCAACAATCTTAAGAAGAGGCTAACAACATGTAAAGGGAAATTGGCTGAGAAATTGCCTTGGGTATTATGGTCAAACAGGACCATCTCAAAAACATCAACAGTGCAGACGCCTTATAGCTTGATTTATAGGACAGAAGCTATCCTACCAACTGAAGTCATGATGCCCACTTCCAGTTATGGACTGTTAACTACAGATTTGAATGACAAGAAGTTGGCAATGAAATAGACATGATAGATGAACTTTGAGACATAGCAAGGACGCATATGGTGTCATACCAACAAAGAATTGCTAACAGTTACAACAAATATGTACATTTGAGAGCATTCCGAGTTGGTGACTTAGTATTGAGGAAGACATTCCAAAACACCATGGACATGACGGCGGGAAAGTTTGCTGACACTTGGAAATGTCATTACCTCATTGATTCAGTTGTCGGGCGTGGGGCTTATCAGTTGTCTCGCTTGGATGGTACACAAATACCAAGGAGTTGGAATGCTTTATAGCTGAAACTTTATGACGTCTAAAGTTTTCTAATCTCTCTCGTTATTTCAATTCTTAGGAAAATCTGAGAATAAGTCATTAGGATATAGTTACAATTATTTTTTTAATTTCGTTCAATGCTTTTAATATGACTTTTCACTTGATGAAATTGTTTCTCTTTATTATCTTGCATTATATGTTACATGATTATGTGAATTATTCCTATCAAATATGTTGGCTCTTGTGGATTTCATGTTATGAAATGTTTAATTTAATGTACTTTGTCATAATAAAATTAAGAATGCTTTTATAAATATTGTGTTTACCAATTTATCGAATCAAAAGTGTTATTACGAATACAAGGGTTGATCACCCTGTTAAGATGTTTTGCTTCAAATAAGAACAAAGAATAAAGAGATGACAGTATGATCGACATGAGTGTCTTATAGGGCCGATAACGTTATGACAAGAATACTAAAATATGTTTACATATCAATAACATATGACATGAATTGTCAGTGAGTATTAAGAGGGATAAAGGCCTATTAACCACTTTACGAGTGCATGCACCAACGTATGATAACATATAGAAAATGTGTTTTTTTATTTGACAAGTGCCATTATCTATGAAAGTAAAAATAAAGGTTGTTACAATATCTTATGACGATAAGGCAAAAATACACTCATTTTTAAAACAATATGCTTTACAAGACTACATAAAAGTTCATTATGGCAAGCAATTAATTATAATATTTCACATTAATCTATCGTCAAGTGTAAGTCTATTATTTTAAACAGTAACGGTTAAGCAAACTTTGTCTTACAAATTGTCCAAATAAGAGTGTGCGCTACATCATTAAGAGAAGATAACAACAATCAATGACAGGATTTAGAACATAATTACACTTGAGGCACATAAATAGAAGAAAAAATATTGCGACACCAAAAACAGAATTCCATAATGATATACACAAAGGTATATCAAATATTTAAGATAAAAACCAACGAAAAATAAACCAAGATCCCCCGCTATAAGGCTAGAAAAACCAATATAAAACTGAAATGAAAAAGTACGGAGATCAAAACAAGTTCATGGCAAAAGTAGACAGGAAGAATATATAAACATTAAGTCACTCGTCATCAGGGTTGTCATCTTTGGGGGATTTCATCTCAACATCATCAGCTGGAATGTCGAATTCGTCCAAGGGGAAAGCATCATCAGAACAATCTTTGTTATAAATATTCATGGTCTCAAACACATCCCAAAACTTTCATTCTCCTCTGTGGTACTTCAATATAGTATCTAACTCGGTCCTCATAATTTGTTGGTGGATAACCTTTTCAGCTTCAGAACGCATATCATGCTCAATAGGCTATACCTTGGTGGCAAAGTCATTTAACTTCTTCTGCAAATCTTTCATGGCGACTAGTCTTTCCTGGGCAAGACCCTCTGCAATCTCTAATTTCTTAGCACAAGTACTATGTTCCACTTCAAGCTCTTTGATCGTTTACATCTTGTGATTGTAAACCTCACGAGCAACTAAAATGCTTTGGAGTTTCTGCATAATGACAAAGGACAAGTTAAAAAAATAGCAGCAGGAATCAAATAAAAACAAAGATATTAAAAAGAAAAAGATTATGTCAAGACATACATGAAATGAGTAACCAACACTATCGTCAATAATGTCTTCAACTTCTTTTGTCGAAAGATCTTCCATTGACTGTGGAAGTAACATGTCGTCAAGAAAGTGGGAAAATGTAGAGGGATTGGCATGGATCTGAGCTGATAGTGGTAACAGAGGGACTGACCCTGACTTTTTTAGTCATTGGGCTTGCAGTAGGGCTCATCTTGGGACTCATCAACATGGGGGCTTTGGAAGACCCAGTTTTTGTGGACTTTTCCTCACGGGATCGTTTGCTGAACAGATCTTTACTAGAAATTATAAGGGCTTAATGATCGGGGGCTTAAATTCTATAATCAAAAAGCATGGCTCAATCCACGATAGTAAAAAAATCCACTCAGACAAAGCCAAGAAGAGGTATGTCATATAAGAAAATACACGACATATACCTTTGGCGTACATACGTCCTGAACTCATCTCCATATTTTGATCACTCTTGGGCTCTCCAAAGTTTCAGAAGAAAGACTCTGGATTGATTGAGATGTCCTGACAACAGGGGAAACAGCCAACTAGCCCCTGGTCCTATTTGCAACAGTCTTGGATGCAATTTTCTTTGAAACACAAGCCTCACTCTTGGAGTGCGTCTTCTTCATATCATTAACAAACTCTTCAACATTTACATGTCCAACACTCCGTATGGGTCTACCTAGACAATTAGGCCACAACATATGTATGACAAAGATAACAACGAATTATGATAAAAAAAATCAAAAATATCTATGCAAATGCAGAATAGAATGATAACTTATTACATAGTAGATTGAAGAGAAACAACATGATATCAATATACTTGATGAAAATGAAGAAAATTATAGATGTATTGACAAATAGACATGCAAGAACGGAGAAGTATAACGCGCACAAAGTGTACAATGAATGAATTTGAGACATGAAGGTGAGCAAAAATAAAAGTAAGTTATGTTCCAGAAACAGTACCTAGGTTGTTCCAGCGCTCCAGGAGATAATCAACACCTTCACCTAATGTTTTCTTTTTGAAAAAAAAACATAATTCTTTTTCCAGTTCCTGCCATTACCTGTGTCGTTGTTAAGAATCATGGGATTGTCAATGTCTTTTTTTGTAAATCCAATCCTACAGTTGCTAAACTTCTTGAGACCGTATGAGTGTTTCACAACTTCAGCGTCAATCTTTAATCTATGTTTCTCTTCAATGGCATTCATACGCGCCAATGTCTTTCATGCAAAAGGCATGAGTTGTTCAGGGGAGACGTTTAATGTCTTCAACACATTCACAATAAACTTGGAAAATGGGAAAGTAAGGCCGACACCAAAAGGGTAAAAATAGAAGTATACCCAACCTTTTTTGTATGAGTCAGCTCGGATAGATGAGTCAGGCATAATGATATTGGCGTTGGTATGGAAAAACAACTTCATCTCCTCAACTCTCTGGTTTCATAACACTAGGTTGGTTGTCACGAGCATCGAGTAGATTAGTAGCAATCTAATCGGAGGTTTCAATTGACATTATAGGGGATTCGTTGTTGTGACTTTCAGAACTACATGTGGTTTTCTTAGCCATTGCTTGAAAGCAATAAGAGGATTTTTTTTATTAAAACGGAAGAAGAATACAGAGAGACAAAGACAATGAAAGGAGGTTTATAAGGAGTGTATATAGGAAGATGGGTAGATAGCAAATAAACATGAAGAGGGTTTTTTTACGAACGAGTAGCCAATGCATGTATATCCCTAGGCTGATTACACGCGTTTCAAGGGGGTGCATGATTCACATACACTACCTACATCTACGGTCAAAGCTGTTAATTTAATTTTTGGTTTAAGATTTTATTAATAAAATTTCCTTAATTCAATAAAATTGGGGGCTATTGTTATGTCTGAATTTTCACTACGACATGATGGGATAAGTTTTGACAGGAGGGTCTCAATGAGGCCTGGACGTGAAGAACAGACATGACGAGAAGGGAAGAAACAAAGTGAGACGGGAGACTAATCGTAGACATGATACTAAGCAGTAGGCAAGTCATGACCACATGAGTGTTCAGCTGTTTGGATAAGTACGAAGACTCAGTCCAGCAACAACCATAGTTTGTGAGGATCAAAGCTAACAGCAAGCCCTATTTTCTAGTAACGTACACCAGCATAAGATAATGGGGGAAGAGAGGATATGCGTGAATTTGAATGAGGCGGAAGAAGAGGAACAACCAGGAGCGAGAGATACAAATAAGCACAACACAAGAACAAGCACACACACATGCTGCAGACACAAACACTCGAGTGGGAACATGAGAAACATGAACATAAACCTTGTACTTGAAAATTCTTCTATGTAGAACAAATCCAACCTTGTAATCAAAATCAAAGTCCAGTGAAACTCTTTAGGTTGGGCACACAATCCCATCTGCAGTTTTTACCTATTCATAAGTTTTCCACGTTACCAAATTCTCATGTTATTTACGTTCTTGTTCTAGTTTTTTTAGTTTTAATACTTGAATTGATCAAATTAATCCTTAGTAAGTAATCTACAAATTTTGGTAAAAAAATACCTCGCTCAAATTTTCCCGACCTTATTTCAGACGCTTAATTACGTTAAAATTTGAACATATCCATATAGCTAAATTTAAATTTAAACATATCCTTCCGGTGGAATGATCTTTGGCATATATCAAGAAACATTACAATAGATAACCAAACAAAATGAATAGTAGTGATGACCATTGACAGTTGTTTTCCAAGGGTAGAGTGGTATAACTTTTTATATGGGTGATAGTTTATTTAAACTCTCAAGACCCTTGTAACGTCCCAAGTTAAATTTGAGTAAAAGAGTTACAATCTAGAAGTCAGAAGGTGGAGAATCAGGGGGTGTATTCATTTGAGATTATGTAAGATTTTTATTGATTTTTAAAATTAGCAGGTATTTAATAAGGATTTTAAATAATCTTTTAAAATCTGGAGATATTCAAATCAGATTTCAAATAATCCTTATAAATATGTGGGTATTCTTTTGAGATTTAAATTTTTTTTTTTAAATCTGCAGGTATTCAATCCAGATTCTAAAAAATTAAATAAAATCTCTATGTATTCAAATTTTAACATATTTTCAAGAGTCGTGGATTTTGAAGTATTTGTTTCATATTTTATATACAAACTAGCTTAAATCCCGTGCATCGCACGGGTTCCCGTTAATATTTAAAATTTTTATTTATTCTGTCATATTATAATTTTAAAATATTTATATAAACATATAATAACTATAAATTTATAATAAAAATATTAGAATAAAAATAATAGAATTAAATGTGATCGTAGTTTAGTAGGATAAATATATAATATCTGGTAGTTTAACAATTTAGTAGTTTAACGGATATATAACACTATTTATTTATTTTTTTAATAATTGGATAAGATGTGGTTGTAGTTTAGTAGGATAAGTAGACTATGTATATAGTAGTTTAATAATTTAGTAGTTTAGTGAATATATAATACTATTTATTTATTTTCTTAATAACCAAAATTAGGGAATAACCGTTGAACCAAATTATACCCTATTTATAGTATAATATAGGTTCATGAACCTCAAATCTCTTACTTGGAGTAAAGATTTTGATGGATTTACAAATCATAACAATTTTTTACTAGAAAATCAAAAAATAAAAGTGAAAAAGGTATTACTTGCAAGTATTTATACCTACATATTTTTTCATCAGCTGGTGTTCATGCTTGTCTGGTGCTCCTAGGGTTATTTTCTTCTTTCTAGGTTTGTTTTCTTATCGTTCTCTATATGTTTATATCTTTTTTGTACTTGCATGTCATATATATTTTGTTCTCCGTATAGTTATATCTATATAGTTATATATGTATAGTTATATCTCTCTATAGTTGATGTGAACATATGTATATTGGTAAGTTTTTTTTTGTTACATATCATATAGTATATTGTCAATTGTCAATTTTGATGCATCGTTATGTGATATATGTGTTCTAAAAATTTAAAATGTTTTAGATCTATTATGGTTGATTCGTAAAGTGCCAAAAAGAGAGCTGGTTATGATCAATGGACGGTAGACGAGAGTAATGCGTTATAAGAGCTTATGGTTGATGTCGCGAGTCGAGGATGGCGTGATAATAGTGGTATCTTTACTAAACAAATATTAATCGATCGAATTCTTCCTCAGCTTAATGAAAAATTTAAGTGTAATAAGACTTGTAACAATTATCAAAGTTGACTAAAATGGTTCAAAAATCGGTATCTCTCTTATTCAACTCTTATGAGTTTTAGTTCTGGATTTGGATATGACCCTATTTCTAAGAGATTCACCGCTCCAATTGAAGTCTGGGAAGAGTACATAAAGGTAAATCAAAATATTTATGCTATTATTCACGTGAACCATTAAATATTTTATTTGTTAGAAATTGTTACGCTAACAATATTTTTTCTGTCAGCCTCACCCAAAAGATGGCAACTTGCGCTATGAGACATTTGATGATTATGAGGACTTAAAAATTGCTATTGGGAATGAGTTTGCAGTTGGAAAAAATGCAATTGGATTGGGTAGTTCTATTGAAGCAAGAACACTAGAAGTTGAGGAAGTGAGGGACTTGCGCATTGACGGCTTGATTTTTGATGTTGATCTTTTAGTGCAACTTGATAAACTTACAACAACTTTTGAAGGAGTTTATCAATTATTGAAAAAAAGGGAACAAGAAAGAACATATATGATATACCGCATGGGATGCTATTAAGGAGGTTCCAAATATAGATGAAGAAAACCGTTTAGAGGTGTTGAACTTGCTCGACACCAAAATAAAAAAAGATTGTTTCATGAAAATGACTCTCGAAAAATGAGCAAAATGGATTCACATCATAATGAGTAAAGATAAAAATTAGTGAATTTTCAATGTTACAAGTACTGAGAATAAATTTTTAAGTGATATTTATTGTTTAAAACTTTTATTTGATTGGTTGTATGACTTTCTATTTGTTTATCGCAAGTTGTTTTAATAAAAAAATATTACTATTTGTTGCTATTAGTAAGATAAAGTCCTGAATCTAATCGATTTCACTAATTATTATTGCAGTTCAGCAAGAATTTTTTCAGTTGTGTAGCTAAATCGTTCTCTCTGGGTAAGTATCTCTCTCAAGCTAATTTATGTCTAATCGATATTTACTGGGTAAGTATTTATGCAAATTAGAAGCTGCTAGATTAGTAATGTATTAGCGTCTTGAATCTAAACACTTCAGATTAGTAATAATTCTGCATATTAGGCCTGAACTCTATTATAGTTTGAAGCTTGTGAGCTCATATTACATGCTGGAATATTTCTGCAATTGCAAAGTATGATAATTATTTAGTTTATGAGCTTGCGTTTCTTCGCCTTGGTTTTTAGTAAGTACGGTTGTGAGCTTATCTTTGTTCGTAGTTGCTACAATTTGTGACCAATAGAATCCAATAGTACAAAAGTAACTTGCTAAATTATTTTTAAAAAAGGTTGGTTTTACCTGTAAGACTAATGATTGCTTCTCTTTCTTCAAAATGTCAAACTGAGTAGCAAGATTATCGTATTTAGCCTGTAATACACTGTAATCATTCTCGAGCTGCTTGGACTTATATCGAGCTCTCTTATTCTGGAACCATATCGCAACCTGTCGAGGATGTAATCCAAGTTCTTTCGCAACCTGCAACTTCCTTTTAGGCTCAAGTTTGGTGTCACACTCAAACATGGTTTCCAAAGATTTTATTATCATCACTGAACCTCCTCTTGTTGTTACTCTTCTTTCTTGACAGTGTTTCGATAGTGTCATAACAGAAAGAATGTTTTAGAAGTCTTTGCAAAAATGCATGCCATAAATATTTAGCCACTGGTTTTGGCTTGGCATCTCATCACCGTCTGTCTATTGCCAACCATGCAATCCCCTGTTTATTCTGGTCAAGGCCAGTTTTTGATGAACATTTCCATTGGCACCCTGCCAAAGCCTTTCTCGCCTAGTTCTGTCGGAGCCAGGAAGCAGTGAAGCCGCCTAGCGCATCCGTGTCTTCGACGGAGATTGAGGTGTTGCAGAAGGGGATAGCGGAGCTGTATGATGAGTCTTCAGGGTTGTGGGAAGCAAGTCTTTAGGGTCATACTTGTCAACCAAGTGCAGGCGTGGGGGACCACGACATTCCTCGTATGAGTCCACAATGAACAGCGACAAGTCACTACATATGAAGTGATTTCGTTCACCTTGGATATGTGCATGCCACTGGGAACTTGCAAATTAACTGCTTTCTGTAAAGGACTTGAAGAAGTAATTACCTTGAGTAGTCATGATCTAACTTCTCTTTTTGTTCGTCCTACCCAGGACCTTGCATCTTTATCTCAAATTTTCTATATTACAAATGTGGTCACAATTCATTTATACGAACAAAAGGTCACAGGTGTGTGTGTGTGTGTGTTCTAGACGTACTTGCATTGCTGGTTTGTGTTGACAATACTACTACCAAGTGAATTGTTATGTGCTCGTCTTCTACTTGGTAAAGACCCCTTAAGCTACTGAAAAATTGTAATTAGATCAATAACCTCGCTTTTTATATTCACGAAGTGATCACCCGGGAGATCAGTTTCCATATAGAGAAGTTTCCTCTCTGTCCCTCGACATGGACATGTACTGACAGAGACTTTAACCGGGAACCTTCCTCTGTTATTCTGCGTGTGTTGAACGAGCAGTGGTCCAGCCATGCATCTAATTAGCCCTCTGATCTCTACACCACCAGACTTTTTGTCTAATCAGCCCTCTGATCTTTTTTATAAGCTACATTTAAATAGATCCTGTTAATTGACATCTGGGAATTATATTCCTAATGCTGTCTATTTTCTGTTAGTTCTCGCAGGATGCATGGCTCTATGATTTACAGTGCATGCTGAGTAGTTGCCAGGCAAAATAAAACTAATAAGATGTGAAATAGCTGAAATGTGCATCTTTCTCTATGATCAGTTAGCACCGGCTGCTTGAATGCATTCTACTGAGTTTAGTTTAATGGTAACTCTTAACACATTTTTAATTAGTTAAGATGAACTCTGTAATCTAGTCAGGGTCATCTCGCCTAAGAATGAAGATTACATACTGAAAAATTGTGCGTTTGTTACTTTAGAAGCTCGAATCTTTAAGGCAGACAAAAGTTTAATTGTATATGGGATCAGAATTACAATTCGTAATTGGCTTAGTTTAGTAGCCATCTTTGGAAAATTATGTAACAAAATTACAAAACAATGACAGATACATATTAGTTATGGTCATTTTTGCTTTCTTACTTCCTGTGAACGTTTTTAATCTCTGTTTTTTTTTGTAATCTTAGTGCAGGTTTTGTTGGAAACGTATATGGGCTTGGGCTTAATATAGATCAAATTGATATGACTCAAACACACACTGTATATCTTTGATATTGAAACAAACACCAAGTTTATTTTAAATCTCACAACCACAAAGCTACAGCTTGACACAAGGCTACGGCCTTATTTCTTTCTCTCTGTTGCTTTACAAACTCACTTCTGTGTATATTATTACATTCAGAGAGGACCAGCCTATTTATAGGCTTCATATATGCATGCATTACATCAGGGCTTACATCACTACTATTTATTACTACATAGACTTTTACCAGCCTACAATACTGACTAACTTAACATGCAGCCTACCATATTTTACGTATCTATAATTATTGTCAGCCTTCAGACCTTATCTTGACAACCCAGCCTTCTAATCTTGAACAACCGTTATATGCTACGCATTTCAAGGGAGACTTCATCACATCTCTTGTATGAATTCTTGACCATGCATGCAGGTTGCCTACCATAATATATGCTTCTCTGTTGCTGGATATATAGCTGGTGCCTGGTGTAGTGTCAACCTTGAATACTATCACCATAATTTATTACACACGCCACCTTGCATGTATTGGTAATCTAGTGCCCACCATATTTTTAGGAATTAACTTCTGGTTGCTGCTCTTATTTTCTTTCCTTCATATTACTACATCTATAACCCAGCTGTATGTTATTTATTTCAAATTATGAAAGAGTTTGAATTCTAACACTCCCCCTCAAACTCGACTTTACATTCCGAGCTTCATCTTCATTTTGTGAAATACTTCCGGCTTCAATGGCTTCGTAAATATATCCGCTAAATTTTCTTCAGTCCTGCAGTGCACCAATTCCACAATTTTGTCGTTCACCTGTTCTCGAATAAAATGATATTTAATATTGATGTGCTTGCTTCGACTGTGTGACACTGGATTTTTCGCTAGAGAAATAGCAGATTTATTATCCACGTAAATAGTAACCGGATCTTCATTGCCAAGTTTTAACTCTCCCAATATGTAGCCTAGCCACATAGCTTGACACGCGCATGCTGCTGCTGCGATGTATTCCGCCTCACATGTTGAGAGAGCAACTGTTTGCTGCTTCTTTCATGACCACGAAAATATCGCCGAACCGATATGAAAAGCATATCCAGAAGTGCTTTTCCCGTCATCCAAATCACCACCATAATCACTATCTGAGTAACCAACTAATTTTGAATCCTGAGAGTGTGTATAAAATAGACCATGATCGAGTGTTCCTTTTATGTACCTCAAAATTCTTTTAGCTGCCATGAAGTGATCTTGCTTCGGCTTCTCCATGTACCTACTAACTAGTCCAACCCCATACATGATATCTGGACGAGTAAAAGTTAGGTACCTCAGACTTCCAACCAGACTTTTGAACAACGTCGGATTTACCGACTTCCTTGTTGAATCAATTCTGAGCTTTATGCTTGCTTCTGCTGGTGTGCTCACCGGCTTGCATTCCTCCATTCTGAATTTCTTTAAAATCTGCTCAGCATACTTTTTCTGCGACATAAAGATCCCATCTTTGCTTTGCTTGACTTCGACTCCAAGAAAGTAAGACATTTGACCAATATCTGTCATCTCAAATTCGTTAGTCATAACTTTCTTAAAATCATCAAACATACCAGGGTTGTTTCCAGTAAAAATCATGTCATCCACGTATAAGCACACGATCATAATATCTCCCCCTGAATTTGTTTTCGTGTAAAGTGCATGCTCGTAGGGACTCTTCACAAAACCATTTTTCTGGAAATATTCATCAACCCTTGTGTTCCATGCTCGCGGAGCTTGCTTCAAACCATACAGTGCTTTCTTTAGTCGGTAGACTTTATCTTCCTTGCCTTTCTGAACATATCCCGGTGGTTGCTCGATATAGACTTCTTCTTCAAGATAACCATTCAAGAATGCTGACTTCACATCCATCTGATATATCTTCCACTGATTCTGAGCTGCGATTGCTGTAAGAAGTCTTATGGTATCAACTCTTGCAACCGGAGCAAATACCTCATCATAGTCAATCCCATATCTCTGCTTGTAGCCTTTAGCCACCAACCTTGCCTTGTGCTTTTCCACTTCACCGTCTTGGTTGGTCTTTGTCTTGTAGACCCATTTGACACCAATTGCTTTGTGTTCTTCTGGAAGAGTTGTGAGCTCCCAAGTATCATTCTTCTTGATTGCACCAATTTCTTCATCCATTGCTTTATTCCATTTGCTTTCTTCAGAAGCTTCTTCAAATGTAACGGGATCACACTCAGCCATTAAGCAAAACAATGAATAATCAAAGGTAGTTTGTACCGGACTTGTTGCATCATAGATATCATTTAGACTCCGCATTTTTCTTGGTGCTCCCCCTGAACTGTTGCTATTGCTGCTTCCTGAACTCGATGGTGTCGAGGCAGGAGTTTGTTGGTTTGGACTTTGTGGAGGAGTTGGATCATCATTTCCATCATCTTGAACATTGGTGTCATCACCGTCATCATCTTCATCCTGAAAAAACAAACCAGCAACTTTTCTTTCTTCCTTGCTCCATCTCCAGTAATCTGATTCGTCAAACTCAACATCTCGAGAAATGATTAATTTCTTCGTGAGGGGATTGTAGAGTCTGTACGCCTTGCTTCTTTTGTCATATCCGGTAAAGATGCACTTCTCGCCTTTATCATCCAGCTTCTTCCTTTTCTGATCTGGAACATGTGCATATGCAATGCACCCAAAAATTCTGAGATGTCCAACAGATGGTTTGCTACCACTCCATGCTTCATTTGGAGTTTTGTTTCTGACACTTTTAGTTGGACAACGATTCAACAAATAAACTGCACATAGAACGGCTTCAGCCCAGAAAGTTCTCCGCATATGCTTTGCTTTGACCATGCTCCTTGCCATGTCAAGAATAGTGCGATTCTTTCTTTCTGCAACACCATTTTGTTGAGGAGTGTATGCCGTTGTTAGCTGATGATTAATTCCATGTGCTCGACAGAAACTTCTAAAGAGATTTGAGGTATACTCTCCTCCTCTGTCTGATCGAAGTGTCTTCAAATAATGACCACTTTGTTTCTCCGCCAACGCTTTGAACTCCTTGAATTTATCAAGAGCTTCTGACTTTTCTTTCAGGATATACACCCAACTTTTTCTGCTAAAATCATCAATAAATGTTAGGTAATACCTGTTACCTCCAAGTGACGGAATATCAAATGGACCAGCAATATCTGTATGAACAATCTCCAGTGGCCTCCTGGCTCTCCATGATTTTCCAACGGGAAAACTTTGTCTGTGTTGCTTCCCCTTAACGCATGCTTCACACAAATTTTCTGGTTCATTTATTTCTGGCAAACCGTCCACCATCTTTGTTTTTGACAATAATTTCAAGCCAGAAAATCCAAGATGACCGAATCTTAAATGCCACAACCACGAGTCATTTTTAATGACCGACTTTAAACACTTCTGCGCCTTCGTCTGCATATCAAGTGTAAACAAACGATTCTTTGACATCTCCACATCTGCAATTAATTCTCGATCCTGATTCCTGATGACGAGAGAATTATCCTGCATCTGTATATAATATCCTTTCTCCACAAGTTGGCCAAGACTGATGATGTTACTTTTCAAAGCAGGTATATGGTAAACATCATTAATAAACTTTTTCTCACCAGTCTTCAATACAATCGTAATTGTACCTTTGCCTTTGACTGGAATCTTCGATGAATCACCAAACGTAACTTCTCCGCTGATGGTCTCGTCTATCTCCGTAAATAAATCCTTGTGGCCTGTCATGTGGTTGCTCGCACCAGAGTCAAGATACCAAATATTTTTCTTGCTCTCCTCGTCTCCTTTATAAGTGAGGAACATAGCAGTGCCAACATCTTTATCTTCTTTTGCTGCTGCAAAATGACTTCTTTCTTCCACTTTCGGTGATCTACATTCATAACTGAAATGGCCAAATTTATTGCAATTATAGCACTGAAATTGAGACTTGTCACCTCGTTGAAATCCTCCTCGTCCTCGACCTCTAAAATTCTGACCACGTCCAGATGGACGATAACCTTCAGTGTTCTGGCTTCTGTTGAAGGACTGTCTTCCACGTCCTCTTCCACCACGGTAGCCACCTCTAAAGCCACCTCTTCCACGACCAGAACTGCTACTGCTTGAACTTTCACCAATGGACACCTTACTTTGCAATGCCTTTTCTAAATGGCTTGTATCATCATACTGGTTCATCCGCTGCTCATGGGCTTGAAGTGAACCAACTAGCTCATCAATAGAAATTGTGGACAAATCTTTTGACTCCTCGATAGAAGTAACGACATAGTCAAATTTTCTTGTCAATGAGCGGAGTAATTTTTCCATGACCCGAACATCATCGAGACTTTCTCCGTTTCTCTTCATCTCATTTGTCATCATTTTCAAACGCGTAACATATTCACCAATATTTTCTGAGGTCTTCATTTTTATATTTTCGAACTCCCCGCGTAGAACTTGGAGCCGCACCTTTTTTACTTTCTCCACGCCTTGGAATGATTTCTGCAAAATCTCCCACGCATCTTTTGCTGTTTTTGCTTCTGAAATTTTTTCAAAGGTAGATTCATCAACACCTTGAAAAATTGTGTACAACGCCTTTTTGTCCTTTTTACGGGACTCCTTTAACGCCATCTTCTCGGCATTTGGAAGTGCTGCTTCAGCGGTTGCATCTGCGGGCTCGTTAAACCCACTTTCGACAATATCCCAATTGTCGTAGGAACCGAGTAACACCTTCATTTGGATACTCCAATTCCCGTAATTTGTGGACGTCAATTTTGGAATATTTGGTTGCACCATATTCGCCATTTTCTTGAACGGAACGCTGGCTCTGATACCACTTGTTGGAAACGTATATGGGCTTGGGCTTAATATAGATCAAATTGATATGACTCAAACACACACTGTATATCTTTGATATTGAAACAAACACCAAGTTTATTTTAAATCTCACAACCACAAAGCTACAGCTTGACACAAGGCTACGGCCTTATTTCTTTCTCTCTGTTGCTTTACAAACTCACTTCTGTGTATATTATTACATTCAGAGAGGACCAGCCTATTTATAGGCTTCATATATGCATGCATTACATCAGGGCTTACATCACTACTATTTATTACTACATAGACTTTTACCAGCCTACAATACTGACTAACTTAACATGCAGCCTACCATATTTTACGTATCTATAATTATTGCCAGCCTTCAGACCTTATCTTGACAACCCAGCCTTCTAATCTTGAACAACTGTTATATGCTACGCATTTCAAGGGAGACTTCATCACATCTCTTGTATGAATTCTTGACCATGCATGCAGGTTGCCTACCATAATATATGCTTCTCTGTTGCTGGATATATAGCTGGTGCCTGGTGTAGTGTCAACCTTGAATACTATCACCATAATTTATTACACACGCCACCTTGCATGTATTGGTAATCTAGTGCCCACCATATTTTTAGGAATTAACTTCTGGTTGCTGCTCTTATTTTCTTTCCTTCATATTACTACATCTATAACCCAGCTGTATGTTATTTATTTCAAATTATGGAAGAGTTTGAATTCTAACAGGTTTAACAAAATGGATAAGCGATAATGCTGGAAAACAGAACAGAAGAAGAAGAATTCGAAGAAGAAATTGACAATCAGTTTTATGAAACAGTTAGTATTTATTAATGGTAATCAATAATGTTAAAAGCTAATTTAACTATTATGACTGAACCTATTGGTCGTTCTCTAACACGACGACCAATATCTAGGATTGGGTACTTTTTTATAAATAATATGATGAAAGAAGATCCTGAAAATTTTCACGAGTTACATAGAATGTATCCAAATGTGTTTCTCAAGTTTTGTGGCATTATAAGAAAGGAAACTAATTTAGAAGATACACGATATGTGTCTATTGAGGAAATGGTTGCTATGTTTCTACTAGTTGTAGGACATAATGATTGTTACTATAATATCCGACAGAGGTTTGGTTGTTCACACTTCACTGCTAGTAGAAATTTTAATAAAGTTTTGAAGGCTTTGAAGTTTTGAAGGCTTTGAATAGTATAGCACCACAAATGATGGTAAAGCCCGGGGGTATTTCCCCGAAAATTTCTGGAAGTACGAGATTTTATCCTTACTTTAAGGTAACTTTTTACACTAAAAGTATAATAATTTTACTATATTCTAGTCTAATTTTTAATTCTAATGTTTATTTTTATGGATATATTAATTTAGGACTTTGTTGGTGCTATTGATGGAACTCATATTCCGGCTATGATAAAAGGTCGAGATGTTAGCATCTACCGTAATCGTCATGGATTTAATTGCTAAAATGTTGTGGCTGCTTGTAACTTTGATTTGGAATTTATTTATGTGTTTAGTGGGTGGGAAGGTTCAGCACATAACTCAAAATTGTTAAATGATGCACTATCGAGGAGAAACGGGTTGGAAGTTCCTCAGGGTAATATTTATTTACACTTTTATTTATTGTTTTTCTTCTATCTATAGTCCTGTGACTTTTCATTTTATAAATCAAAATAAAATAATGAAAAATGTTTCATTTTCAGGAAAATATTATCTTTTTGATTGCGGATTTGCTAATCGTCGTCAATTTTTATCTACAATTCGTAAAGTAAGATATCATCTAAAAGAGTTTGGTGGCGAAGGTTGTCACCCAAAAAATGCAAATGAGCTATTTAATATCCGTCATTTCTCGTTGAGAAATGTGATCAAGAGAATTTTTGGTATCTTCGAATCTCGATTTACGATATTTAAAGTTGAAGCTCCATTTTCATTTCAATTACAAGCAGAGTTGGTATAAGTTTGTGCTGGTTTACATAATTTTCTTTGAAAAGAATGTCGTTTTGATGAATTTCGTATTGAAGTAATAGATGACCAATTTTCAGATATGGAGGAATCTGATAACCTTGAATCAAATATGTCAAGCCAACAACAACAAATGACTGAAGCAAATACTTGGAGAGCTACCATCGCTAATTCTATGTGGGAAGATAGGCCTCGTAATTCGGTAAACGAAGAATATGAACAAGAGCAATATGATGAGAGCGAGGAACATAACGGATATTGAGTGATGAGTTATACTTTTTTTTGTTAGAGTAAGTCCAATGCAATGCTATCTTTGGTGGTATTGCTATATTATAGCACCAAATGCAAAAATACCAAACTTCAAAGGGGTATCATACTTGGATGCAAATATGCATCCTTGATTCTATATTTGAAATCAAGGATGCATATATGCATCTTTGCCACATCATCTATTACTACAAATTGAGGGGAAAAGTTAAATAATTATTATCTTGTACATCTTAAAGTATCAAAACAATATTAAATTAAGTAGAAGTTAATAGATTTATGAAAATTTGAAACTAGTTATGAAACTAGCATTGGAGTGCAATTTTAATTTTAGCACCAAAAAACACTTTTTGGTGCCAAATTATAGCAATGGCTATAGTCATTCTGCATCTACCATTGGACTTGCTCTTAGTTGATGAGTTGGACTTGTCATTTGAATCTTGTTATTTATTTTGAACTACAACATTGCTATTAGTTGATATATAAATTATTAATTAAAAAAATATTAGTAAAACAATCCAATAAAATCTGTGAGATTTTATTCATTCCATTAAAATTATTCCATCAAAATCCACCAAAATCTGCATAGAATTAAAAAAATCAACATCCAAATCTATGTGTAATTTAAACAATCCATTAAAATTCATGGATTAACAATTTGTTAAAATCTCAAATGAATACAACCCCTCAATATTTTGCTCCCGTAAGTAATTGATTCAACTTATTATGCATTTCTGGAAGAAATAGAAGGGCTTGCTTCCAACTACGTCCCTGACCGATTCAAAGTTTACAGTTTACTACGTACTTAATCAGGTTGGTTTTTCTCTTCTTTTCATGGTATTATGTTGACACTTTGTGTCGAGTAGAGAGGACTAATCATTATGTGTATGCTTCTGCAGCCCCTGGTAATATGGGACGGTGGTGCAGGATTTCTAACCAAGCAAATGATCCAAACTAATTGTCCCGCCCCAGCATCCGACATTCAGGTAGATTTTGGTCTATACCGACGTACTCTCTTGTCCTATTCATTTCTATACAATTTACTTTTTAGATATCCCATTCCGTACATTTTAAAACTTACTAAACAAATAGGAAAAGTTTTATAACTATTTTGTTCCTTTTTCTCGTAACATTTCACTTTTTCTTAACCTCCGTACCCAAATCAAACATATACATTTCAATGTGACGGAGGGAGTAATAAACATTCCAAAAGTACCTGAAATTTTCTTGAAATAAAAATGGGAGATTTTGTGGACCACCTCCGATGAACAAGGAAATGGATGCTAACGTTGAAGCTCTGGGATACGCTCTGGAAATGCAATTTCAGTTTTAATTTTGTGATAAAACTGATATCAGAGGTTCAGTTTTTCTATTGTTTAAACCTCAATGTATCTTAATATCTTTGTTTTAACATTTAGCCATTGAAACACATGTATACTTCATTTTGGCTCAATTCTTGCCAGAGAGGATTGCCTAATATTACCCCTTTTATTTCCAGATCAGCTAATATTTTCTAACAAAAATGAGTGAACGTAAAGATATTTTTTACACTCAGAAATTGCTATGTCCTTGCCAAAATTAAGTTGTTCAAATAATTAGTTGTGTAACTACTATAAAGCAACCCTCGGAAACATATTGATACTGAATTGGAATGCTAAAGACCCCAAATTTTTATCCCAAAAATTTCTTCATCTGATGTGTCACATAAATAGTTGGCAACCTTTCTAAAATAAAATGGGACCCGTGTGTATTAATATGCGCCCACAAATTAAAATAAGTCATGTGTCAGTCACGTCATTTGGGAAAAATATTTGGGGTACCTAGTATTGCTCTCGGAACATTGGCATATTGAGACAGTTTGTTCAACAAATTTCTGATATATAGTAAATATCTTTCAAAAAGAAAGTTATGTCAAGATGTTATTTTTTTACTAATTTTTTTCATTTTAAATTTATTCTAGTGCGTAGTGCTGATATGTTTTATAATTCAATTTAAATTATTTGAGTATCTTGTAAGTGTCGAGCCCATCAATTAAAATATAGAAATTAGGATTCCCTAAATTTGATCAATTAATTCCATTAAAGATAGCATTTTATTACTTTTTGTTCTTTAAAATTATTATTTAGAGATAGGTAATTTGACAGTTACTCACAACTACTCCTTTAAAAAGAAAAATACACAAGCCCCTTCCTATCTTTCATTGCTCTTCATCTTATAAGCTTTCTCAAAGACTCTACAAAAAAAGTAGTGCACACATATGAGAAGAATGGAGACTATTTACGAAGAGCACGAGAACAATAATCCACATTACGACGATGCCATCACCACTGATGAAGAAAAAGAAGAAGAAGATGAGGAAGACAGCTCGGAAGAAAGCTCAGAGGAGGACAGAAATAGCAGCTATGGATGTGTTGGTGAAACTCGAAGAAGAATACTAGGATCATCATCAAGAATGTCATGGTTACGAGAATGGGACCGTGTGTTTCCTTTGATATCAGCTCTATGTTTGTTTATTGATCCTACTTTCTTTTACACACTCTCTGTTAATGAAGATGGAATGTGTTTTTATATTGATGGCTGGTTTGCTCTCGGTCTCTCGTTTCTCCGATCAGTCACAGATGGCTTGCACATCTGGAATATTTGGCGTCAGTACCGCAGCTCATCGTCTGTGCACGGTGTCAGGAAGATCTATGGTGGTTTAGCATTGCAGAATTTCAAGGGCAAAATGGACTTCCTCCTTTTTGTGTTTGTCACCTTACCTTTGCCACAGGTCAGATATTATTTCCAGAAATTCCTTATACTTATCTAATCATACTTAATCACCAAAATATTGAAAACGATATGCACAATCCAAATTAAATAAATCAAAGGAAAATTAGGTACCATAGTAGTGTTGAAGAGTGTAAGATCCGGTTGGAGCCTTTCTCTATCAGCTTAAGATTTTAGAGCGACTTGTTACTTAACATGATATCAGAGTTTGGTTTAGGGAGGGACTCGGGTTTGAGTCCTCCCTCCTTGTTTAATTTAATTATTTGTATTGGTATTGGTTATTGGTGTTGATTATGTATCAAAGGAAAATTAGATACCATAGTTTGTTGCATTATATTGCAGTAGGCAGTAGATGAGTAGATGTTGAAAATTTTACTTTTATTTGGATGCATGTACTTGAATGAGTACTAACTGGTTAAAGGTTTATAAAGATGACAATTTTATGCATGTCACCTTATTAATTGCTATGACCTTCCTTTTTCTGTTTTTTTCTTTTAATCTGCTTTAAAAATTCAAATTTTGTTTTACGATCATTTCAATTGCAAAATACTTAAATATTAATATTATGCGGAAATAATTAATACTTGTATGAACTGAATGATCGCTGCAGGTTGTAATATGGTTTGCGGTTCCAGCAATGTTGAAGAAGGGTGAACAAGCAAGAGCAATGACTTTGATGCTCATAATGTTTCTATTCCAATACATCCCAAAGATTTATAATGCTGTTTGCTTATTGCGTCGCATGCTCTTTCAATACATTTTCGGAACAGCTTGGTGGGGGATCGGCCTAAACATCATTGCAATTTTTGTCGCCTCACATGTTAGTAAGACACAGAGATAGATTATCACAGTTTACTTATAATGTAAGTAGTGAGGTTTTAAGCATATTGATCAGTTTCATGTTGTGTTATTTGCAGGTGGTTGGAGCGTGTTACTACTTGCTAGGAATACAGAGGTCAGCTAGGTGCTTGATGGAGCAATGCAAGGAAACAGAGAGTTGTACATTTAATCTACTTTCTTGTGAGAACCCTTTCTTCTTTGGGAGCACATATAAGGTGAGAGACAATTTGCGAATGTCATGGGGAAATAACAACGATGCCAGATCTTACTGCCTACAGAGCAGTGATAACAGTCAGTATGATTACGGATCATTTGAATGGATAACTCTACTGGTTTGCAATAACAGCCGTGTGGAGAAGATGCTTCTTCCTCTCTTTTGGGGAGTCATGATGCTTTGGTAGGTTCATTGTCCATTAGTGTATTCTTTTTGTTAATTAAACGCGTACATAATGATCACCCTTGGTTTTATTGATGATTGATGCAGCACTTTTGGGAATCTGGTGAGCACTGATGACTGGTTAGAAATTGTGTTCATGATAATTGTTACTCTATGCGGCCTCGTGCTGGTCACGATGTTAATTGGCAACATTAAGGTAATCATTTTCTTAGAGAAGTTGAAGGTTTGAGTAGAGACAATGACTTTGGACTCTTAAAAGACAATATTGAATGTATTTAAACTTTATAGTTCAGGTTTTTTACCATGAATCATTAGCTTACTTCACGATTATGTTTCTATTCAGGTGTTCTTGATGGCAACATCATCAAAGAAACTTGCAAGGAAAGTATATGTAAACAATGTCGACTGGTGGATGAATAGGAGAAACATGCCACAAGGACTGCGGCAGAGAGTACATAACTATGAGCGACAGCGTTGGATTGCAATGCGTGGTGTAGATGAGCGTGACATGATACGTAGCCTTCCCGAGGGTCTTAGGAGAGACATCAAGTACCATCTCTGCTTGGACTTGGTGACACGGGTAATTAGCCTTACTTTTAAGGGTTTGTTTAGCTTTACTTTGTCTTTGTAATCATGAATAAAGTAAGATGATGGTTTAAATATGAACCAACGCATTCTACATGTTTCAGGTACCACTGTTTCAGCACATGGATAGTTTGGTACTGGAGAACATCTGTGATAGAGTGACATCCCTTGTATTTCCTAAAGGAGAGATTGTGAGTGTTTAAAATTAACTTGATACATAGGAATATTATTTTAGAACATTATGATCTTATACATCAATTTTAATTGCAGGTAATTAAAGAAGGTGATCCAGTACAGAGGATGCTATTTATTGTAAGAGGTCATCTCCAATGCAATCAAGTAGTTCGCAGTGAAATCAACAGTTGCTGCATATTAGGCCCCGGAAATTTTTGCGGAGATGAGCTCTTGTCATGGTGTGTGAGAAAGCCATTCATAGAAATTCTCCCACCGTCTTCATCAACGCTAATCAGTCTCGAACCAACAGAGGCATTCGGGCTGGAAGCAGAAGATGTTAAGTACGTGACACAACATTTTCGCCTGAATGAAAAGGTGAAAATGAGTGCTCGCTATTATTCCCCTGGGTGGAGAACCTGGGCAGCTGTTACCATTCAGCTAGCTTGGCTGCGGCACCGCCTAAAACTTTCATCTCTTCCATTTATCGTGCCTAGGAGAACATTGTTGAGGTCTGCTTCGCTTGGGGAGGAAAGGCTCAGGCGCTATACTGCAATGCTTACTTCACCTAAGCCTCATCAAGATGAGAATGTTCCTAGATTTAATAACTGAGAACTGTACAAGTTCAGAAATATTTCAGTAATTAAAGATTTCATATATTTTAAAAAAAAATAATAGTAGAAAAACTTAAAATTTGATTTTATGGGGACACGTGTCCCAGATGCCCTTTACTAGATTCTCCCCCGACAACTTGTACTTGGTTGATAAATTTATGAACGTGAGATGGCCAAATTACAGAATGGGGTTTAAAAATGATCTTACTTGTAAATTTTTCGGCCTGCCGAATGGCAACAGCTGCCCAACTTCTCCAACCAGGAGAAAAATAGCAGCACTCATTTTCACATTTTTCGTTCCAGCAAATATGTAGTGTTACATAGTTCCCATCCTCTGCTTCGAGACCCAATGCTTCTGGTGCTTCAAGAATGATCAGCACAGATACAGACGGTGGGAGAATTTCGATGAATGGCTTCCTCAGGCATCATGACAAGAGCTCCTCACTGCTAAAGTTTCCGGGGTCTAGTGTACAACAACTGTTGAGTCCACTTCAAACTACTTGACCGCATTGTAGATGTCCTCTTAACAACATTCTCGATAGCTCAGGTCGTTAAGGGCTTATCTTTTGTCGTCCCATGTTCTGGGTTAGATTCTCGTTCACCCCGAGATTTGTTAGAACAAATACTCAATTATAAGACATATAAGTCAAATTAGTCAAAAAAAAACATTATCCTTACTGGCTGACCTTATTTAGTTACCTGGTTAGTTTTAAAATCAACACGTTGATTTATTCATGAACGATCATCACATACACAATTTGACAAAGAGACCAATGTATAATTATATATGCGTACCTTGATGCTGCAGGATGTTGATCAAAGTTTGAATCATCTACATCTGCTTCGGTTCATCTTCCTTTTCATCAGCTTATCTTTACTGAAATATCGACTGTCGTTGAAAATTAAAGCCTAAAAAATTGAAAAGTTTGCATAGTTTAAATAAAAAAAACATGAACTAAAACACTACTACTACGAAGGGAGAAAGATGTGATTCCTAAATAATAATCGAATGAGTACGTCCATATAAAGAGATAAATCTAGCCGTTGTAATTTAGATTAAATTATTCTATGACGTTTTCACAATTCAAATAACCGTTGTGATTTAAATTACGTTTCGATCCATTTTTCAAACTACGGTGACCGTTTAAAAATTCAAACATAAAAATTCAAATAAGATATGGTGTGATTCTAACGGCTACAAATACATATTTTTAGATAATTAAAGATTACACGACAAAAAATATCTAGTGAGTTAGGCAATTCATATTCTTGACATGACAATGCACATTTCTATATATTTTTATATGATAAGAAAGAGATAAAATATAACGTTAATAAAAAAAATTAAAATTTTGAATATACGTTAAATATGAATTCATATTCCATGTTATAACATAACAACAAAGTGTAAACCTTTTAGATCAAACTAGCCGTATAACCCTTGTAAAGTATGGACATGGTCTAAATTGCATAAATTAATATTTTTTAGCTCTGATTGTTAATTGTATATTCATCAAGTTATTGATTGTATATTAATTTTGCTTAGTGGATGGATGATATATTTGTTTGTGTATATCAGAAGTAGTTGGCTATGGTGGCATTTTTGAATATTTCGACATTTGACATTAAACTTAAACAACATTTGTATCGATATTCCTCGTTATCCATGGCTGAGGGCGATCCACATGGGTTCCTGCAAAATTATTTGTGGATGTTTGAACTAATGTAGAATATAGTATTTTTTTTATAATTGTTATTTGAATTTTAATCTTTTAAATTTTTTTATTATGGACCTTACTAACTTTTCTCCTTCCTCCTCGTTCTATATAAACAAATACACATCTATGGACATGTTAGGCACCTTCTAGTTACTCGTAAAATATAAACTTTACCAAGATTAACCATTTTGGTCGATAATATTCTTTCACACTATGACATGTAAACCAACATGATCATATGTTTTATTAATACTGTAAGTTTTTTTTAATATCTAATTCGTAAATTTTTAATACTTCAAAGATGTAACCAACAGTACTTGAGAAAAAAAATGGTGCATTAATCGATTTAAGCGATAGAGTACAATAAAATATATCTTGGAGGTCCACTAATTAGACATAATGCAATCTTTAGCTAGTGTGATGTATGTTCATATTCTAAATATATATAAACTATTGTTTTGTTCAGGATTATTTCATGTAATTATATGTTAGAAATATGATCGAAACTATTTTCTGTGTTTGTGTATTTAAAATGTGATTAATGAGTCATACTACACGTGCCCGTTTGGGAAATTTTAAAATAAGTAACTTATGACTTAAAGTGAATAAGTGAGTAATAAGTGATAAGTTAATAAATACTTATAAATTATATAAGTGTTTAGATAATTTAACTTATAAGTCAAAATTGTTTTTATTTAAATGAATTAAAATAAATAATTTTTATATATAATTATCTTAATTCTTATATTTTAAGTTATATTAACATTTAAAAAAATATTATCTAAAATTAAAATTGATAAAAAAACAAAAAATCAAAAATAAGTTGTGAAAAAGTACGTTGTTACCAACATTCAACTTATCAGCTTATAAGTTGTAAATTCAACTTATAAGCTGGGTCGACAAACACTCGTCAATAAGCTGTTACGGGCTTATAAGCCAATAAGCCCACTTAACGGAATTGTCAAACGGTAATGTCACTAAAAAATTGTATTTTATTTCAACACTTGAAAGTTCCTTATTTTATTTGTACTATACAAATAAAATACTTAAAGTACGAGATGAGTATATGCAGTTTATTTAATAAGAAGTATGAATGGTTATAATGCACATGCATGTTTAATTCATACGTTTTGATTATTGAAAATGACTGAATTTCTTTAGTTATTTGTCTTTTAATTATTAAGGATGTTGAATCTGTATTGCTATTCAGGATGTTGAACTTGTTTATTCGACTACTTTATTTAATCAAAATGCAACTTTTGGATCATAGATATCTCTATAATATTATATATAATATATATTATTTTATTTTATTTTTCGTATCCCCGCACCCGAATCCCCATATTTTTATTTTTACCGAATTCTTGTATCCCTGCACCGCGCACCCACCCCGCACCCGCACCCGCACCCGCACCGCGCACCCGCAACCGCACCCTTGCTTCCTAGATTTTCATCTACTTACTCTACATAATGCAAACACCGCTCTGCAATGGGTTAATTAATTTCCAAAAATATATACTCCCCTCAGTCCCTTCTAATTGTTTACATTTCTGAGGAAGTGTCCGGACGCATTTTAAGATACATAAAAAGTATAGTTATGTAACTTATTTTTACAATTTTCTTTTTCTGAATAAAAGTTAAATATTTTAATTTTTATTCAGAAAAACAAAATTGTAAAAAAAATTACAGAACTATACGTAATATGCACCTTAAAATAAGTGTCGAACACTCTCTAAAAAATGTAAACAATTGAAAGGGACGGAGGGAGTAATAATAATTTAATTATGTAACAAATGTTTATTATTATTTTATTTTATTTTTAGAAAAAAATGTTTATTATTATTGTTTTAATGCAAAAAAGTACGGGCTCTTTCTAACCCTAATCAAATTAATGTGCACATATATATTGCTGCTGCCTGCTGCGTCTCCATAGGTTGAGAAAAACACATGCAATGGAGTCTCAGCCACCAAAGTATTTGCCTGAAGATATCTTAATACTTATCCTCTACAGACTTCCAGTTAAATCTAAAATTCGATTCATGTGTGTTTGCACAACATGGCATCATCTTATTACTACTCCTTCCTTTGCTAAAACTCATCTCACCTATCGAAATTCACCCTCAAACAAGGACAAGTTTATATTCTATGCAGTGTGCTTTTGGTGGACGCTACTTACTGATTATCAGTCAATTTTTAACAGTACTCTTGAAAAATCTACACTATACTGTGCGGATGAGATGTTAGAGAGATATGACACTGATTATGAACTGGGACCAAAATTTTACGGGATATGTGAAGGGTTGTTATGTTTATCTGATTGTGAGTATTGTTGCGATAAAATATATTTGTGGAACCCTATTTGTAGAAAAATTAAAAAGCTTCCGGAACTTGACGAGTCCATCCAGGATGAGGCCGATTGGTTTTTTCGTAAAGAATTAGTGAAAAATGACCCTTAATCTCACAATTTGGGAGTAAATGGTCCAAAATAAGAATGCGAAATGGCCCGCGAAATGGCCCTTTATATTATAAAGAAACGCAATTTTTAATTGCGTTACTAAATGTTGAAGATCACGCAGTAATTATATGCGTTATTAGGCAAAGTTGAACATGTTGGAACTTGCTGGAAACGCAATATAACTATGCGTTTATTACATAACGCAACCTTTACTTGCGTTTTTCAAAAAAAAAAATTATTTTTTTGAAAAATTATTTTATATTAAAAATCAATATTAACGTAAATAAAAAATGCGTTTTGTAAAAACGTAAATAATAAATGCGTTTTCATGGGATAAAAAGAGTCATTTTCCCGGATTGTGAGATTTTGGGCCATTTTTTTAAAAATTGTGATAAAAAGGGCCAAAGCCCAGAATTCGTAAGTTTTGGTTATTACGATGACGATTATCAGGTGATAGTAATTGCTCCTATTGGTAGTGCATATATTGTTTGTGTTTATAGTCTCCGTACTAATAACTGGAAATTTATTAGAACTAGTAATTGGAACATTATTAAGGCTGCTACTGTTCGTATCCATTCGTCTCGTGACGGCTATTTTCCTGTTATAGACTCTAAGTTTGTAGGTGGCACTGTTTATACGATTGAACATTCCTACGTCAAGTGTTTTGATTTGAGCAACGAGACCATTCGAGAAATCGTGTTTCCGCAAGAATTTAGTGATTATGGATACGATTTCAGAACCTAAATATATGGAGATTCGATTCCCTACCACCCCTTCTCACAATCTATCACGGTAATTACAGACTTAAGAGCGAGTCCAAGAACACCAAGCGGATACAAGTAAACAACCAACTTATACTACTACATTTAAAATTTACTCTTGGATCTAGGATACGAAATTTTACAAACTTAAGAACGAGTCCAGAAGCACCAAGCTGGTATAAGTGAACAACCAACTTACACGATTACATTTGAAATTTACTCTTGGATCCAACTTAGAGCCGGGGCATAACTCCCAAGTCCTATTGAAATTGGTACAACCGAGATCGTCATTATAATCTAACAATTGTACAATATACTATAGCTCCAAAATGCTGGCTTAAATTTTTGTTATATAATATAGTCGGAAGAATTATAAAATTCTGACACTTGTGTTCTATAATGCAGAGGCATCCTAAAAAATTAAATGAAAAATCATCACCTCATATTTTCAGGAAGGTGAGCTGAGTTGCCCGTCTGCAATTTGGCTGATTTGTTGCTTGCTACTGCTATCACTACCCTTACGCTTAAGCTTATCCTTGATCTCTATCTCTTTCGTATCAACAAACTTTTTAAAGCTAGTGGCACGAGATGGGCGTTTATTAGTCCTTATAGATTCCGGGTCCTCAAATCCATTCTCCTCATCTTCTGGGATATATCTACGATATTGAATGTAAACTCTAAAAAAGAATACGGTAAGAGATATGAAGCAGGCAATGCCACAGATGAGGAATAATCCCCAGAAGCTATTTAGAGAGAGCCGGCTGTCGTCAACTTGATTGCTTTGTGCGGAGCAAACATTTTTTGATAGCCATTTGTCATGGATTCTTTGGAGATCGCCGTTCTCAGATAGCTGAAGAATTGCAGTTGATAAGTCAACTGCAAGAGGAGAGTCCCTCTGGAATGCCTGAGAAGGAATGTAATTCTGAACTTTAAAACAATTTACAGGTACTACAAAATTAAAACATTTAACTCTAGATTTTTAAAGTGACCTTGATGTGTGTGTGTACGCATTTAAATGAAACAAGTACTTGTCTTTCCGGGCAGCCAGTAAAGTGAGTCTTAAATTACAGATGTCAGAAAACAAATTTCATTAGCAGCAAGCACGCCATGTAAATTTATACTAACGCTCTGTTTGGTTGGGGAAAATGGAATGAAATGATAAATTGTGAACAAGGAACAAGATTAATTGTGAAACAATGGAGATAGGAGAGAAGAATAAAAAAAAATATGATGTAATGCAATTTTTACGATGAGACTTGTAAAATGTAATGATAATGAGGATGTAGAATGGATTATTGTTATGGGTGGGTTTGAACTCTTATTTAAATTGCTAGAAATCAAATGGAGGGAATGAAATGCAACCCTAAAATTGTACAATCGTCCACTCCCACCCAATTTCATTCACCCCGACCAAACAGAACATAGGTGCTTGTACCTGTATGAAATCCTTAAAGTTAAGTTCAACCATTATTTCAGTTCTTTAGGTAATTATAATTTCAGTTATTAAGATGGATCAAAGGAGTACTTACAAATCCCCATCCGCTTCTTGTAAATTCCTGTCCTACTATTTTGAATTCACAATTTACATTAGACAAGAAGAGCTGAATATAAGGAAGCTCGTCAACAATAGCAGCTACACCACCACCTTTTGGACCTTTGCGAAGCTCATCAACATAATTATCCTGAGTTTTCATAATTTTTATCCTCGACGGAGCTATTTGAAGTTCGTCTATCAAATAATTTAATGCAAATGATCCATCTTGAACTCCAATCGGTACATTAATCGAGACCAAACTGTCTATCCCTTCTATCTGTGACGACAACTGCTGCACTGTGAGGATTGATGTCAAACTAGCTGTGTAGCTCGAATTGATAATCAACACTACAAATAGCCATAAAATAAGCACCAAGCGCCCCATAGTGCTCACAGTGTTCTCTCCTGAATTGGTTCCAAGCACGGAAAAAATTAGGGAATCAAGCTTAAAAAAATTCCAGCATCACGACCATTCATTAAAATCAAGGAAAAGACAAAAAAGACATATTATCAGAGTTGGCATGAGCTACTTACTATGAGCAAAAAACATAGTGGAGAAACTAAACCTGAAAGGTTGATTGTCAAATTAGTAAGCTGGACCGAAGTAGCTGTCATAAATTGTCTAGCATAGATTAGTATTCAATTTTGACACTACTAACCAAAAGACTGTAATGAGTTGCTGTCGCGGGGTACCACGGAACTCATGATTCATCCGATGCTCAAGAATCCAAACAACAGCTCCAACGAAAAGAAAAAAAGCACACGTAACACTCCACATTTCCCAACTAAATGGTTTAAGGAAAGCCCAAGCAGAAGATTTTACTTTTTTGACTGGGACAACTACGACAAGTCCAGATTCCATGAAAGGCTGTGTAAAGTCCACAATCCTTGTCCTGTTTGTGACAATGGTGACATCCCCAACAGCTGCATCATACTTCTGAAAGTGAAACACATATTCATTGCCATAAAATTCAACAACATAATCACACAGATAGAGAATTTAAAAACTGAACATATATCAAATAAGAAGACAACATAAAATCTCTAATTAGCAGATAAAAACAAATAAAGAGGTGAATATAATCATGTTCACAAGACTCCAGCATTAGCGGGATGGGGAACGCAGCCTTACATATATTACATATTAGGGACTAATGGAGGGAAAGAAACAATTATGTGACCGACCTAGGCAAAAGAAAATAATACAGAAGACCACAGAAACTAGAAAAGTCCACTCAGCCTATAAATATGGATTAGACGTCTCTACCACTCTGTACACCAATTCATCAAGTACACTTTTATCAGATCAAAATATGTAGTCAGTGAAATAAAACCTCAGTGTGTTACGTGTTTTTACAGATTTTTAGCTTTTCCTCCTTGTCAGATTAAAGGATTGTAGTAACTTGTGCAGATGTGGTTAGGCTATTGGCGAGTTTACAGCAACAGACCTAACCACTTAACTATTTTCTTTACCCAGACCAAACCATTTAACTATTTTGTTTCCCTTGGAGTACTAATGTAACTTGAAGTTAGACACTCACATGTTGAGAGACATCAAGAACAAGATTACTGAAGCTAGGGTTTCTTTCACCATCTCCATAGAGTATGTATGTGCGGGGAACGGGATAAGGCAAGAGGTCAACTGCAGCTTCAAAGACGTCAATACAGTATCCTCTCACACCAATAGGACCTTTGTCTTTCGTGACAAATTCTTTGTAAGTTACTCGATAAGGAACTGCAATTTGCAAAGGCTTCCCATTGTTAGGGAAGACCCAACCCCGAGGAACTTTAGTAATTTCACCAGGCCATATTACATCATATAGCTGTTGATCTTTGGCAGAATCGTTTAAAGGCTTCATATATAAACTTCCAGGAGCTGTGACAGAAAGACGAGAACGATTAGACCAGTAACCTATTCTGCGTGAACCTGTGCCACCGATGTTAAGAATTTCATATGCTGGATAAATCAAATTCCGATTTTGATCAAATTCAATTTGACCACTTAAACCTGTAAAGTTCATTCTAGTAAGTATACGAAGTAATTTATCTCCCTGATCAAAGCTGCGAAGTGTTGACAATTGTAGAGTACTTCCTTTCGCTTCTTTCAACTTAGGGTCATAGGAAAAAGATATACTTTCACCTTCACTCAGCAGAACATCGAGAGCACGGGCAAGTAACCAAACAGAATCATAAGCATACAGTGCATATGGGTTAAAGTTCATAGTTTCCTTATGTTTAATTTGTCTCCACCGAGTCGAAAAGGTTTTTTTAGAACTGGAATCTGGAGTGTAATGGCGAAGAGCAACAACTCCCTGTAAAAGATCCATTTCATCAAAACTCATTGTTTCCGATGAATCCATAACAGAAGAAAGCCACTCTGTAGCAATCCAAATGTAGCCATTGGTCATCATCCCAAGATGCTTTGCTACATCGAATACTCTAAGACCAGTGTCGGGATTAACATGTACAACATACACCCGAGACTCCATCAGATTGACTCCAACTAGTAAATCATTGATGTCGCTTACTGGAGCTCCGGGCGTATAGGCGGCCTTGTAAGAAATTGAGGCACGATTCTTCGCTAGTGCATCCCCAAGTGCAGAAATTCCATTCCTGCCATAATCGTCATCAACAAAGATGGCTATTACTTCTCTCCATTTATAATATTCAACAAAATCAGCTATTGCCTGCATCTGAAAATAATCACTCTGCGTAGTCCGAAGGAAGTATGGAAATTGCAAGGCAGAGAGAGTGGGGTCAGTAGCTCCAAATGACAGAAGAGGTACATGAAGTTCATTCACGACATGTGATATGATATGAGCTATTCCAGATGACTGTGGACCAATTGCAGCAACAACATCGTTCACCATCAGTTGCAAAGCTGCATAAGCAAGGATGCAAAGTAAAAATCATTAACATAATATCTATTGGGAGAAACAGTAACACAAGAAGAGTGCCACGTATGTGTGTGTGAGTGTTCATGAGAGAGAGGGGGGGATGGATGGAGGGAGGGAGAGAGATTAAATGGAAATATTTATATCCTTGACTCATTCTTAATAATGCAATAATGCACTATCTACTAAAGAAAACATACCAAACAGTGGAAAACTTTGTGTAGTACATGTGTTTAGAAGGTGATTCTAAAGTCAGATCATATAGTAGGATAAGTTGTATAAATTAGCAGGTAGTAGGGGCAGGGTAATTATTATGATACAAGTTTGAATTTATACTTGGTGCAAGTGAGCAGGGGATGCATACAAAAGACACAAACACAAGATCTAGGTAGTTATTAATTATTGTTTAATTTGATTCCTCGGCTTACATTATCAAAATGTAACCCTCCTATTATACTTTTAAAGACTAGAACAATGTAATAAAGTCACTAGATCAAGCTTGTACTTTAAATAAAATAACTATAATCCTGTTGCCTAATCAGTACTAGTATAAGTACTTAAAATAAGAAGCCAGGTTACCAATATTGCTCATTACTAGAGAACGATTATGAAATACCTTCTACGGTGCCTAAAAAACCGCTGCAGTTTGTATCACGCGTAATCAGCTTCAGCTGCTTTCCTTGAAGAATGCTTGAATCAGAGTTGACATCATCTATAGCAGCTTCAATTGCGGGCTTCACCGACCTACCAATCACTGAATTTACTGTGAACAGAGCTCCAACATTGAAAACAGTCAGTTCCGAAGCTGAAACATTGCGACCCATGACTCCTATGGGCACCCCCATACAAAGAATCATTACACAAAGTGTTGCCCTTGCAAGAACATAGCCCCCCATCTTTGCAAAAACCGGGCAATCGATTACTCTCAAATTACCATTTCTTGATGAGATCAAACTATCTACAAGAGCAGGCATAAAAATGAAGCTGGTAACAGCATAAACTCTGAGTTTACAAGTGACAAAATCAAGAATACAAAATCAACCTTAATATTCCAACTCAAAAGCAAAGATCAAACCTAAAACATATAGTTTCATAAGCACTACTTAAGACAACTACAGTACAAGCAAGAAAGAATATATGAACACATACATGTAAATAAATAATTTGATCTGAACAGCATAAAATTCCCAAGTATCCATTAAACAAATGAAGTTCACATCAGCAAAAACACAATTATATGCTTGTTTTTAGAGAATAAAAAGAAAGAGAACAATCCCTATTGCAAGAACAAATAAATGTTGAAAATGAAGTAAGAGCTAAGAAGTCAAAATTAAATTATACAAATAAATGAATGGAAAGTGAGTGATTAAATAAAATAAAGAGAGGATTACCTGAACTCATCCAAAGATGGAAACTTGAACTATTTCAAGTACCTTATAAATATAAGCATTGTATCTATTCTAAACTCAAGAATATCACTTAGAAAAAGAGAGAACAGTCTTGACAAGTGGGTAAAGAATCAGACATAACTAGTACTCTGAACTGCTACAGTTCTGGTTTTTAATTTTTCTAATTTTCTGCCATGTCACCTTTATGTACTCCCTCGGTCCCGCTGGTTTACATTATTATTCGGCATTTTTATAAATTATAGTTTTATATTGTTTTTTTTAAAAAAAATTAATAAAAGTTTAAACATAAAATTTTTATTTAAAAAAATATTATGAAACTATACTGTAAACGAACATTGAAAAGCGTGCCGAAAAATAACGTAAACAATCCATTGGGACGGAGAGAGTAATAATTACGAAAATTTATAAATTTAAGTGATTTTAATCGGTGTGGACTCCCTGCATATAAAAAAGTACATGATAAAAATTTATAAATTTTCACGTTTGTTATATATCATGAACATATGATAGAAAAATAGTTAATTTTTATATAAGACATCCTATGTTAAATATAGTACTATCATGCAAGTGAGACTATTTAAATAATTATTTAATATATAATTTATTTTAAGTAATTATCTAATATATAATTTATTTACTGCAAGCTTTGTTCTAAAAATCCCCGATTTTAAGAAAATCCCCGATTAATTCTTAAAAAATATTTGGCCGAATTATTTTTTGAAATCCGATTAATATTTATAAATTATTTTTGAATTATATATTTCATAATAAATAAGATAAATATATTAAATATTATTAAAATATTTAAATATATCCAATTTTTGTTCCGATTAATTCCTGATTTGCCAATTAATTTCTAATCGGTACATAAACCGATTAATACCGATTATCAATTTTTACAACCATGACTACGAGTAATATTAATTTTTTTTTAAAAATGTATGAATGGGGGAGCAGGTTTAGAGAGAATGGGAAAGGATTAGATACCAATGGCAATGTGAATGGTCTGCCATTCTCTGATGGGACCGGCATTAAGCAAGAATCTCACTTTCTGGCTGATAAATAACACGTGCTTATTTTAATTAATCAAATTTTATAAATCGAATCAGTAAGGCATCTTATAGAAATTAATCTGAGGATTAATTGATTAATTTAAAAAAATTTAGAACACTCTGATATTTATCTATAATGATAAAATGTATAGATTAAAGTTTAAATATATAAAATTTTATTTTTTAAAGATAACAGAAAATGGCTAATAATGTAAGGATAACATGGAACAATTATAAATTAAGCTATATAAAAATTGGGAAAAAAATAAATTAATTTAATAAATAGTTATAGTAATAAACACTAGCATTTTAAATGTGTATTTTGATGGACTATTATTTATCACATGTCTGTCTGTGTGTATTGGGCTTTTGGGCCATGGTGAGTGTGCTATAGACGTGCCACGGCTAGTTTGCTTCTCGTTTTGATCATTTCCATATTTTCAATTTTAACTAAAATCGAATTAATTAATTTGCTAATATTTTTAATTGAACATGAAATTAATTGTATATGTGATCCGAGCACAGTTGGATAGTTCAAGTAGTTAAGAGTTTATTACGGTTGGATAGATTAAGAGTTTATCCTCTGTTGTTGATTCGATCTTCGCTCACCCCGAAAATTTACGAGAACATATATGTACTTATTTGTAAAGCGATAAGTTATATTTATCAAAAAAATATGTATGTGTTATCCCATCAGAGTTATTTATTTGTAAGGTTACAAGCTATATTTATCAAAAAAAATCGTATGTGTGATCCCACTGAGTTATTATCAATATCAGCGAATTTTTTAAAGAAGTATTCCTACAGTTTCTCTTTTTCTAATTCGTATTCAAATTTTCAAAATTTAATTGCAAAAATGCAATTTGGGACACTTCTCTACCTTAGATGTAAAAGAAAATAATAATCCAGATAAAACTTTACACTGGTAGATATAAGGGTACATATGTAAATTAGTATTCGAATAGCATGTTTCTCATAGAGATGGCAGAGAGTTATTATCAACAAAGTTTAAGCAACTCCATGTTTGCCAAAATCTAACATCGCCTTGTGAGCGAGCCTCTAAAAACCAGGGCATTTAGTTTCGACTATTTATTGTATACTACTTGTGTAAAAATGGCACATCCTCACAGTTTCATACTCTACTTCAAGTTAAGAATACTAAAACAAACAAAATTATAAACAAAACAATAAGGAAGAAAATCATCAAGATTTGTCCTTTGACACTAGCCTTCTTCATAACCATAGCCACTTTTTTCTGCATTTCGAATATGTAAAGGGAGATATCAATAGGCCTCAAACTGAAAGAGCTTTTTTGTGCAATAAGTTCAAATATTATAAATATGACATGTAGTTCAAACTTCCAACCAATGGCGCACATAAATGCTTACCTGAACAAAATCAAGACGATTTGATGTACTATCCATCTCAGTGCCCAATTCATCTAATATTCTCTCCTGTGGCAGCATAAATATTCACTCAATTTAAGTAGGTTAATATCAACACAATTTTTTTTAAAGTCATTCAGATTCTAAAATAAAGTTTTATTGAGTGACCGAGGATCAAACGTGTAATTGGCTTCCACCAATGTGACTGAAAAGATTGATTTCAAGTTCAAAGAATATTAACCTGTGAAAGGAGTTCTTCATGTATTGTAAGCCCAACACCTCCAATTCTTTCCACACTTGCACTAAGCTCGTCCAGTTCTTCATCTTGTTGCCTACAAGCAACCATCAATTATGAATACAATATATATTAGAAAAAAACATATTCTAAAAATCACAATTGAAGACCGCAACTGGATGTAACACTGAATATTTAATGCTTTATACTTAAAGTTTCGAATATCATGTTCAAATCCAGATTACAATGTTTACAAATAATAGATTGGATAAAATTTAGCTTATTTTTAATGTCATAATACTTACCTCCATTCTAACATAAAACTTATTAACTAAAATGTGCTCCAATTGATAATCCTAGGTACATTTATCAGCTACATCTTTAACAAAAATAACATTATGTCAAAAATAAGAAATGATGGTGCTCAATCTAGTAATTAAAGTAAAAATACCAGTTAACAAACATTGAGAAAGAAGAAGTAAAGCTCTACTTTATGAGAAGCAACTGTCTGTCTGACTCCGACGATATGAAGTCATCATTGTTTCTAGCAATATACTGATTAGATCTATCAGATTGATTGGAATCTGGCAGCCTCATAAGTTCACGACGCATGGCCCCCGCATTCAGATTGTCCCTTCCTGCCACTACCACATTCTTAACGTTGCTCACCTGAATTACACAGTTAATCTTTCAAGGCATGTGAAACTAATTTAATTATAAAAGATAAAAAAAACAGCAGATAAATGAGCTTGAATTTAAAATAAAATTGAACATAATGCCACATAGCCGTTTCAGATAAAAACAGTAATAATTATTTGAACATAATTTAAAATATATTAACAGGGGAAACCTGAGTACGAGCAGTGCTGGTCCACCTCCTTCGTTTTTCAAGTTCCACTTCAGTAAGTCCATACCAAGAAGGATCCCTAGCTGCTACAGAAATTGTCTTCTCCAACTCAACTACCTTTCTATCAGAAAAAACAAGATTTCAGTTTTGACAAGCCAAATTTATCGATAAAAGCATAATTAGATGCACAAGCTTATCTTATCAAGTTATGGACAAACCAAACTTTCATCTGTAATAACATTGGCAAAAGCAAAACCAACGTGCAAATCATTCCAGAATCTACATAAGTGTGCATAATTTGTTATGTCCATATAATTACCGCTTACAAGCAGTCACTGAACTAATCACTAACCAGCCCCATTAAAGTATATCACTACACTAACTAAATATGGTCAGGTGTACAAAAAACCAATCAAAGGTGAGAATTCTAATTCTAAAATATCGTAACAGCAGAGCTTTCCTAATAACAAATCAGTAATGCCGCATACCCCTATCTAAGATTAACTCAAGACTACACCGTAATTATTCTTATAACATTAAACATATCGAAAAATACCCAATTCCACATCAATAACAGTAAACGAAAGGTGTGATCACATCACCTGCCACTGAATACTCTCACAGCCCGCGAGAATCTCTCTAGTAAGATGATCGCGTTCCGCAGCATCCAATGTGGTTTCCTCCCATTTGTGAAAAGTAGATTGCAACTTCTCAATCTAACAAACCACATAAAATCACATTACATCAAAACAATCCCACGACAATTAAAAAAAAAAAATTAATTGTGACAAAAATTAATAAATAAATAAACTAACAGAATCTTGAATCTCCTCTTTGACAATGTAAAATGGATCTTGAGCTGAAGACATTGTAAAATTCTAGACTTATCACTACAAAATTTACAAATATATAAACAAGTTAATTGTGATAAAAATAAATAAATTAATTAAAATAGTGATTAAAGTAATGATTAGATCGGAAGCGTACCTAAAAATCTTGTTGTTCTGATTGAGCTTCTGTAGTGATTTCAGAAGTGGGGATTGAAACCTAGTTGAGATTTGGGATCCGACCCGAATACCCGATCCACTTTCTTTTCAGCTTCGAGAGTAAATAAGGCCCAGTCTAAATATATGTTGTTATCAAATATAAATATGGATTACGATATGTATAGTATTTTTTTAGTTCTTCAATATTTGATTAATTTTAAATTTTGGTTAATAATTGTGAAAGCCAGATAAAAACTACATGTATCGAATTTGATATTAAAGTTTAATCACAAATAATTTAATATTTGTGATTTGTCAATTTTGAATATTTTTATTGGTGGGATTTATGTATAAAAATAAGTTTTCAGGAGCAAGCTCGAGACTGCATTATTAGTTACCTTAAAAATTTTATAAAATATAGTGTAGGAGTAGTTTAGCACATAATTTGGGTACATACACTCCAATAATTTGCCTTATAATTGTGCCTAAATATTAAAATAATAATATATCATAATTATAATTGAAAGGGAAAAATGAAAGGAGACAGATCTGTAAAAAGGAGGAATCAATTTTTTATTAATAGAAGTGAAATAAGACAAGCGTATTGGTGCCTTAAAAATTGGATTTGAAGAGATTGTTCTATTGATATAAGACATTATTAAAATATTGTTCGATCTACTTTTTATATATCAAGTACCTTAAATTTTAACTTAGGAAAACATATAAGACACGTGTTGAACTTGTTCACATGTACGTTATTCAAGATAAAAATATGTTAATTTGTGAAAAGTGATCAGGATCTAGATGATTGTAAATAAGTTCTTAAATACTTGTATTGTTCAACATAAAAATATTTTAATTTGTGAAAAAGTTATATTTTTTTACACGAAATATTGTATAGTACGAATTATGAAACAAATAATATTAAAAATGTGAGGATTTTAATTAATCAGGCTTACTATGTCCCACATGGTGATCTCCCTATAAGATTCTTGGGTGTCCCGCTTATCTCCTCAAGACTGACAGCCAATGACTGTGCTCCACTGCTTGCCAAGATTATAGGTCGTCACTATGCCTGACTAATTTGATGCTCTCTCTTGCTAGACGAAATCAGTTGCCTATAGCAATTACCACTACAAGAAACAGGTCTATCAGCGATCGGGTATCAGCGACCGCTTTTGGTCGCAGTAACGTATCAGCGACCGCACTATGTCACTATTATCTGTCGCACAAAAACTGGTCGCTAATGTGCTCGTCCGCGACGGCTTTTAGCGACCGCTTATTTAGCGTCGGCTATTAGCAACCGATGCCGTCACTAATCTGAGTCAGCATCAGTTTGGCAGAAGCTGACGTGGAGGCGACATAATTTGCGACTGAAAATTGTCGCAATGAACTGGCGACCAATGTTAGCGACTGAATTTTGTCATTGCATTCTGCGACTGATTCTGGCTTCCGGTTTTGGTCGCTAACAATAGTGACGGATTTTGGCTACGAATTCTGGTAGCTAATAGTTGCGACCAAAATTAGCTACCCCTATCTGTCGCTAAATCAGCGACAAGTTTTTCCTACAGTTCTTTGTCGCTAAAGCTTGCTACCACTATTCGCTACCGAGAACGGTCGCTAATATTGGCGACTACTTTCGGCTACTAATTTTTTGTCGCTAATTGTAGAATTTTCCGCGACATCTTTTAGCTTCAGAATTTGGTAGCTAATACCTCTGACATGCTTTAGCTACCATTTTCAGTCGCTAATTAAATTATTAATGGCAGAATTTAGCTACTAAATTCAGTCGCTAAAAATAATTTTAAGAATTTAAATATATTCCTGTTCGAGCATATTTCCAAATATTTAATACCTGTTTCCCCAACACATGCAACAAAATATTTGCTCAAATCCAAATTGCCTTAATATAAAAGTTCAAATACGTCCACAATATCCAAAAAGTGATAAAAACAAACGGAGGTTCAAGTGTGGCTAAATACGAAAGTTCATCACGAAATCACAAATGCAACAAAGTTAAAGTACAAAAAAACATAAATGCGACACAGGCACACTAAGAAGATCCACCAAACTCCTCATCATGATCATCACGATGTGCTCCCTGTAATTAAATAAGCAATAAAGGAATTAAATGATATCCACTATGTACTAACTACGTCATTCAAAAACATATAAAAAAACTAAAATTCAGGAAGCATCACTAAATAAAATACCTCAGAGTCATCCCTCTGTTGTGATGCATTCACCTCCGCCACTGCACGAGCTAACTCCTCAGGATCTAGAGCTCCCAGATGGCCTCCTAGTATACGAAGAAGCCCCAGATCTCGACATATAGCCCTCACACAATCAGCCGGAGTATGAATAGATGGCTGACTCGATGACTGTGTGCTAAATGAGGAGCCATAGATGGATGGGCGTCGTCGTTGTCCTTGACCTTTGACATAATTCTTTTTCACTTTAGCTGCCTTGTCCCACAACTCCTGATCAAAATATGGACGCTCAGTCCCCTCAGGATAGCGCTCATCAAATAAACGTCGATAATCACCATGTCATCATTTTACCAATTAAACAAAAAACTAAATTAGTCCCAAATTAAACATGAACGATGCTAATATTCCTATACTATAAAATATAAACTAATTAACACATTAATACTGTAATGAGTAGTTAAAAATATTCAGTTAGAAGAAATTAATATTTTTTCGGCCTAGAATGAAAAAAAAAATTAATAGATTTTTCTTTAGTTGGTAGGATTCTTGGGTTTTTATATACGTGTGCAAAGGCAATTAAAAAATAACCTACAATGCTTCCTAAGATCATGGTTTCCTAGTTGCTAAGATAGTCTATATATCAAAATTTAATTCTTAGTAAGGAAAAGTGAAAAGCTAACATCTCAAGTTAGAATTAAATTTAAGTTACCTAATTTGATTTCAGGCTTTTAGTTTTAGTCTAAACCATAATATTTTACATTACTATTGAATACAATAATTGAAAAAATAATTCAATTTGGATACAATAAAATTAAATCAATTAAAGCTTATTACCGCTATTGTAACAGCTTCAGGAATTCCATCACGAGTTTTCACGTACACATCCACCCAATTGACAGGACCTTGAGACTCAGACTCCTATACAAGATACATTTCAAACATTAAAATGTAATAAATATGTGAAATTCTGGAATTTATGATTGTAACATATTTAAACTATTCATTCATACCCTGACAACAATATGTTGCAACTGGGAGATACTGCCGCCCTTGTAGGTACCTTTGGCTTTCTCGCCGCCTGCAGCTCTATTACTTGAAGCAATCTTTCCTTTCTTAAGCCATTTTTCGTCTCTCCACTGGTTACACATTGCCTCCCATATATCAGCGGTGCACCACCAGGGGCTATACTTGTGCATGTGTTCCATAGCATCCTCGTCTTCATAGTCAATTCCAGCATTGTGCAGGGCTTTCCCACGATCTTTGGCAATCATATCTTTCATCCGAGCGGCACATTTCTGCCAAAAAAGATTAGATATAACATCCCCCTGCTCGTCCTCCCACCTGTAACGTTTCTGCAAATAGTTTTACCAAGGGATATAGTTACAAGTTATTTTACCATATACAAAGAAATATGACTAGATGACTACATCAAATGATGACATATTTATAACAGATTTTATACCTGAAATTCAGCCCAAACTGCATTCTTATGGGCGAGAGGTATGCTGGCCCACGTTATCGCAGGAGTAGGCCAATTCTGAAGGCACATCTGAGAGATGCACTTCACGATTTTATGATCCGCAAAATCCTTGTAATATAAAACATTGATTATAAGATTAATTGTATACTACAAAGAAAATATGTCAGTACTTGTAAAAATAAAGTAAAATATATGAAAATATGATCATAATTAAATCTGATATAATCATTAATAAATATGATTAGAACTCACTTCTGAGTTCTGGAATTAATAAATCTTCAGGTAAGTTCATTTATAGAATTTCATGGAATGCTCAATTATTTAAACTGCTAATTTCAGTTGTTCAAGTATAGCTAGAGGCCTATAATATATCCAGAACTCTGTGCACCCTAGGAGACAACAAAATATTATATTAGAGCTAGCTAAGACAAGTCAAGTTAAGTATTACTAAAGCTATGAACAACCAGAATGATCTTCCCTCGTTAAGATCATTGAGCAATTCTATATCTGGACTGAGATAGAATTAAAATAAGATCTTGGTTGTGAAGGATACAACACCATCAATGCTTGAAGCAGATCTAGAGGCCTTAAATCTCAAGAATTAGAAAGAAAACAGTCCAGAGACTCAAAGAAGTTAATGTTACTATTAGTTGGTCAAATGAGTGAAACATAGAACACAAAGCTGCATGATATAGAGAACCTTAACTGTGTACAAAAATAGTGAACTTAGAAAGTTTATGAGAGGATGGGCTATAATAAGTGAGGTGAAAGAAGAGTGAATCCAAATTTGTCAGCCAATTATACTTGTTTGTGAAAGGTAGAGACTGCATTAGGTGCCCAATGAAAAGCCAAAGGGACAATCTGTCAATGCTGCATTAGGTGCATTATGTATACTAGCTTTGTACACGTGCTATGCATCGTATGATCATCATTTTTTTATAAATTTTTTTTAATTTTTTTCTTTATTTAATTAAATTTATTATAATATTTTTATTTTCTCAATACTTTTATTTTTTTCGTAAATAATATAATTTTTCAAAAAATTGTTTGTAATTATATATTTAATATAATATTTATACCTAAATATAATATAAATGTTTTTTGTTATTTTATAAGATAAAGATGAAAATTATCTATTCAAAAATATTTTAAATCAAATACAACTTTAACTCGATTATAAATGATTTGTTAATTGTTACTTAAATTTATGTTTATTAGGATAATTGTTATTTGTATTATATATATAATATAATACTTTTAATATTGTTTTATATTATTTAATCAAAAGAATATAAGAGCTTTGGAGCGATGGTGAAGTTGAATTTTTAGCTGTAAACTCCTTTGCAAATGTATGATTTATGATTAAGTTGTGAATAATGAAGTTCTATTTATGTCTATATAAAGTTAGAAAATTAAAAAATTGACACTTTTAGTAATCTTAAACTAGGATGGAGTAGATTGCTTCTGCACTTCAACATTTTAGCTAGCTATCTCAATAATTCTACTTTCCAGAAAAGTTCCTCACAACATCACCTATGCCATAAAAAAACTTCATAAACATAACAACAACAACAACAACAACAACAACAACAACAACAACAACAACAACAACAATAATAATAATAATAAGGTTGAGAAAACAGAAAATGACATTGGTAAACGATTTAAGCAGAACCCGAACACTCACTGCATTACGCTATTTTCACCTTCCATTATCAGTAGCCCTATCGATCTACCATACTTCCTAATATCAGATTCCAATTAAAATCTTTATCCATGCTAATAAACAGAAGTGAAACTAGCTAAAATGCTGTAATTGGACACACACAACACCATTAAAAGATCAGAGCTTTCAACATGTATATATAATAACTAAATTAACATATCCGTATCAGGAAAGATATCAACAGAAAGTTAACAACTTTTTGATTCTTGATAGAAAGACATATCTGAAAAATTAAGAAAAAAACACAATTGCATATCAGTACTATTATTCATCAACTAAAAGACATAACTATGTAAATACAAACACACACACACACTTTCTAGAATGAATCCAGATTTTTACATGAATTATATGGTTAAGTGGCAATGTTGAGCATACCATTGCAATGCAATGTGCTGCTAGTATTAATGGTAGTCTCTTTATTACAATCATTTTTCTATATAAGAAACTACATTATGCTTCAAGAAACTACATCATTATATTTATGTGATAGTGATTTGGAACTATATTAAATGGACACAAATTTTGCAACTTAGCTTGTTGAAAGAACAATTTAAATCAACGATGTATTTACATAAAAGCAATGGATCTGCATTACATTTCTTCCTTGATTATATAAAGACTATATATTCAATATCATTTACAGATACTCTCCTGCCTCATTTTAGTAACACATAAAATAAACCAAATAAGCTACAACTACTAAGCAGATATTGCATGATAAACTCAGAAACACACATTCATTCATTGACCAAAGCCAAATCACAATAGGCAAGCATAACGTAGTAAATATATAAGAAATACATTCAAATCATATAATACAAAAATAATTTAACCAACTATCAAGACCCAATAGGTGAGATCAGAATCTCAAGACCCAACTACCATAAAGATCCAAACTTTAAAATACCCAGATGCTAATTAATAATCAGATTAAACAAAAACAACTCTTTTACCTGAATCAACCAAGAACACAATCTTTAAGCAAAAAAACACAAAGACAATGATCCAACAGCTGATCTCCAACAGATTTAAAACAAAACCAACAAAAGGGTATTCAAGAAACACTGAAAATAAGTGTATGTATCAATTATAGATAGAGAAAATTGGGAATGATAAAAGGTTTAATGAATGTGGGTTGTATGTTTGTATAGATTGGAGTAACAAACAAAGCCTAGTAATGTAAAATGGTCAGTCAAGTGCAGAACCCGTGTCATGTCCTAATTTGTTATAGTGCAGAATCTGTTAAATTAAATTTCAACTCCACAAGTTATTTATAAAAAAGTAATCTGCAATGTGCGTACACAGTAGTTACAAGAGTAGTTACATACGTGCTATTTGGTGGTGGACGAATATGAATGAGAGTCTGATCTTCTGGGTTTGCAGGTGCTTTTGGGACATGGTTGGGCCCCCTACCCATACCACGCTTTCTCTTTGCTGTTGCTTGTGAAGCCATCTGCCTAAATATATTTAAACATAAACTAATTCAGAGACAAAGAGATAAAATAAGAAAAGTATTAGGAATTTATGAGTTTTCAGAAAACTAGTATACAACTTTTTACCTGAAGAGAAGCACATTTCAAAAGAACTATTTACCTTAAGTAAAAAGTCACTACTATATTCAGCTACATATACGAGCACAAGTTAGAAAAAAAACAGGTCAAAGACGCATTAATATTCAGCTACATATGTTGTCACAAGTAAACAACTTTTTATCTTAATACCTCAAAAAAGCATTACAGGATCATGCCAATAAGGTTTTTCTAGTTGCCTCTTAATTGCCTTATATATAAGAATATAAATAACAGTAAACAATGAGCTGATGGAGACTAAAATATTTGAACAAGTTATACCATTTTATTAAAATGTTTAAAATAAAATGTTAAGTCTCAGTTTCTAAATCAAAATCATCTTGTTTAGATTCATAACCATCTTCTCCTTCAGACTCAGACTCGGAGTCGGTGTCGATCAATAATTCTTCCTCTTCTGTATCAATGTCATCCAGCACTAATATTAACTCGGGATCTATTTCATGTGGTTCATCTCCACCATCTAATTGGATTTCTTCATTATCATCCACATTTATTACATCTGGCCTCCGAAGCATCTCCTCTTGGTAAAATTCCCCATTAACTACTTCTTCACGTCTGCGTGCGGGAGTATGAATTATAGCTTGCCAATCTGAAGGCGGCCTATCCCTTCTTTTACCAGGACTAGGAGTATAGTATACCTGTTTTGTTTGAGTTGGTAAAACAAATGGCTCGTTGGAGTAAGCAGATTTGTGGACATCAATATCAACAATTCCATGTCTATCAACACGTATCCCTTTTTCTGAGTCGAACCACCGATACTTAAACAAGTTAATATAACCCCCGTACGTACCCTTGTATGACAGCTCTATGATTTCCTCCAACTCCCCGTAAAAAGCATGACTAAGCTCATTGTAACAATCTCCTAAAACGCACAAACCAGTGTTCGTAGTTCTTTTACTGCGCCCATATGCCTTGGTATGAAATTCATAACCATTTTCTTTGTAACCATTACGGCTTACTTGGTCCATGTCTGGTCCCATAGCTAAGCTTTGTACATTAACTGGAAGCGTCGACCCCTCAGTCAAAGCCTATAAATATATCATATTATTAAATTAATTTAAGTAAATAGTTAATAAAAAGTGTGCTTATTGTGCTTAATTAAATTGAACTTACTTTGTCCTTTATCCAACGTGAAAATTCTTTATAACGGTTGATTTGAATATCTTTATCATTTATTCCAGGACGCTTCACTTTTAACTCATCATCATACAATCTAGATAATAACATATTAAAATCTATATCACGTGTCATTAGAAATGCTGATTTGGTTATAAAATTAAGAGTTTATGTGATGTGTACCTCACAAATTCGTCAATCTCCTCACAATTGAGAAGAATATATGTGTGTGCAGCATGTAAATCTGTCTCGGATAGGAAAATGCACTTTCCTTTTCCATAAGCACGACCTGATAGACCAAATATAGAAAGCCTACCATTTAGCTCAACATTTCCCCCATCATCATTTCTTGAGACGCGGTTGGCCTTTGTCAAGACTTCGTCCGGAAAATAGTCCGAGACAAACAAAGATATCTCACTAAAACTGTATGCTTCACATATCGAACCCTCAACACAAGCTCTATTCTTGACTGCCCTCTTAAGCATTCCCATCAATCTCTCGAAAGGGTACATCCACCTATATTGAACGGGACCCCCAACACGAGCCTCGTAAGGAAGATGTATTGTCAAATGCTCCATAGAGTCGAAAAAACCAGGTGGGAAGATTTTTTCCAGTTTACACGTGATCTCTATGATATTTTTTTCAAGTATGGACATGTCTTTCTCATTTAATGTTTTTGAACATAAGTCATTAAAGAAACGACTAAGCTTTGTCAAAGCATCCCATATTGGTTTATAAAGTTGATCCCGAAATGCTATAGGCAAGAGTCTTTCCAAGAACACATGACAGTCATGACTCTTCATCCCTTTCAATTTCCCATTCGGTGTCTTATCCGTCACACACCTTGCAATGTTTGATGCATATCCATCCAGAAGTTTCAGGGACTTAATCCACGTGCACACATCTTCAACTTGCTTTTTGGATAAAGTGTACCTTGCATGTGGTTTGACAGTCTTACCATTAGAGGATTGCCGAAGCTCTAATGCAGGACGCTTACAAATATCTTTCAAGTCCAAACGCGCCTTATCATTATCTTTTGTCTTTCCTGTAACATTCATCACGGTGTTAAACACATTGTCAAACACATTCTTCTCGACGTGCATTACATCTAGATTATGACGAATCAAATTTGTAGACCAATAAGGCAATTTCCAGAATATACTTGTCCGAACCCAATTATGTGCTTCACCAAACCCACTAATTTTTTTATCATTCTTACCAAATGGGACAATCGGAAGTCTCATCACACGAGTTCGCATCTCCGCTCCTGACAGTCGTGGTAAAGGCTTATCTTTTTCCACTTTACCTTTCCTAAAGTTTTCTCTATTTTTTCGAAATGGGTGATATGCAGGCAAGAACCGACGATGGCAATCAAACCAGCAAGGTTTTCTACTTTTTTGTAGAATGAAAGACTTCGTATGCTCCATACAATACGGACAAGCCAACTTCCCATGTGTGCTCCATCCAGATAACATACCATAGGCTGGGAAGTCGCTTATAGTCCACATAAGCGCTGCCTTAAGGTTGAATTTTGTTTGCGTTGAAACATCCCAGGTTTGTATTTCATCTTTCCACAGTACCTTCAACTCATCTATTAGAGGCCTCAAGTAAACATCTAAGTTCTTTCCAGGGCTTGTAGGACCAGGAATCATGAGAGAGAGAAACATGTATGGTTGTTTCATACACATCCAAGGAGGCAGATTATAAGGAGTGACAATAACGGGCCAACATGAGTACGGAACAGCTGAGTGGCCAAAGGGGTTAAAACCATCAGTGGACAAACCAAGCCTTACATTTCTGGGTCCCGAAGCAAATCGAGGATGTGTTTTGTTAAAATCTTTCCAAGCCTGTCCATCTGCGGGATGATTTAGTTCTCCATCTTTAGCTGGAGATTTCGCATGCCAACTCATATGTTCAGCTGTTCTCGAGGATATGTACAATCTTTTAAGCCGATCTGTTATTGGAAAATACCTTAGAATTTTGAATGGTATAGTTGATTTTTTTTAAAATCACACCATCTTTGTTAGGTTTAAACCGATCATGACCACAAACCGTGCACTTTGTAATCTTTTCATTTTCCTTATAAAATAGCATATAATCATTGGGACAAGCATCAATCTTCTGGTATCCAAGACCCAACTTCTTCACCATCTTCTTGCAATAGTAATAATTATCCGATAATTTTTCATTATCGGGCAACATACTCTTAATAGCCTTCAAGAGGGACTCAAAACACTCATGGCTGATGTTGTGATCAGCTTTGATGTTAAGTAATGTTGCCACTGCAGATAATTTAGTGTGTTTGGTGCAACCATACCACAACGGCTCCCTCCCCTCTTCTAATAACTTTGTGAAGGCCTTAGCATCAGAATTCATAGGTTGCTCCCTAGTTTGTTCCCAATCAAAATCTTGCCCTGCAATATCATGAACCATTTCATCCATATGATATGTAATGCTACTGCCCGAATAATTACTTGTGAAGCTACCATCTCTTTTCTGCCCATGTGCCCACCAACACTCTTCATAATTTCTCATAAACCCATTAACTAGCAAATGGTAGTTTACCATATCTCTGTCCAGGTAATTATTTGTTTTGCATGGACATCGAATCTGATTCTTCTCATTCAAATATTTCGGGTGACTATACGCATAATCCAGAAACACTCCGCAACCGGCTCTAAATTCAGCCGTAGCATCTATCTCAGTATTTGACTTCCGTCGTGTCATCCAAATACGGTCCGAAAAGAAGTCCATGATATCACAATACCTATATAGAGAAAGGTGCATTTGTATTGCAAATAACATACTTAAACAACAATTTCTATATATGGAACACAAATTAACTAAATCTTGACCTATATAATATCTATAAATCTAAAACTCAAATCCTATTCAATATATTTAATTTCATTAAAAGTATTATATTTTACCAAAATTAAAATAGTCACTACTACAAATTTTAACTTAGGAGTCGCCACTTACATAGCATTTTTTTCTATGTGCTATACAAGTGATTAACTTAGATAGCATTTTTTTCGGGTCTTCACATCACATCCTTGTTCATCGAGCAAATTGAACGATTTTATTCTGCAAATCGAGCACTCGGGCTTTTTATCGATTTGTAAGTTTTCATAGATTAATATGATATTTGACTGTAATTGATTAGTTAATTTAGGGTTTTCAATTTTGGGTTTTTGGCCCCAACATTAAAAATCCATTTAGGCTCTTATTTTCCAGTTGCTTATAAGGTATTTGGATGCACTTTGATTTTTCTTTGCTTGCTAGGTTCTTTTTCACTTAGTGTACAAATGAAGGTAAATTTGCAAAGCTAAATATTTCATTGATTTTAATCCTATTACTAGTTCTTAAAAAAAATTAGGTAGAATTTTAAGAAGCACTGAACTATGTCAATAACAAGTTTAAGTAGTTAGCTCATAAGACCAGTAGAAGGAATGGTAAAACACCCTTTTGCAAAATGGTGTGCACGTTTTTTGCATCTGGTTTATCTTTCTCTTTTTTATATTTCCACAATTAGGATATCTCAATTTTAACACTTCAGATAAGAAGTAGGAGCATGAAATGGGAAAATCATTTTATAAATAAATTTAGGTATAATTTTTTCTGTTCTTAGAATCCCATGATTTAGCTTTACCAATTTACAATGTGTGCATAAATCTTGTTAATAATTATCATCGAGGAATGTTATATATATTATAAAAATTGCCCATGTAGTAGTGGTGTATATGTTTCTAGAGAAAATGACCCCCTGTAAAAGGCTCTAATGTTCAAACGTTGAATCCTACTTGACCTATCCTTAATTATTAAATTTAGTTGTTCAAACAAAAAAAGGTTTGACATTCTTAAATTATTTAGAGTTTGAATTTAATAATGAAACCCTGATTAGTTTGATCTATTTTTCCCTCTCCTGTACAGTTCTAGTATATTATACTCTGTTAGTTTCTTAGTCAACTTCAGTACAATGAAATCTCATGTTTGAATAGACTGGTTTTCAGTATTGTAGTACTTGTGAGTGCGGTTGCTCTGTTTGTTCTTGTTTGCTAATGTTTTTGTCTTCTTTACATAGAATTAATTTCATGAAATTACTCCACTAAGTCTATGTCTAAACTAAAATATGGTTGAGTTTTTTTGAATCATATTATTTTAAAGAAAATGTACTGTAGGTTAGTTCATTGCTTAGTTTATATATACTTAATTTTTTGTTCGATTTGTTAGAACAATAATCCTGGTCAAAGTTATTGACAATTATATGATAAAAATCTATGAATCTAAGTTAATTTTTTTTTATTATGTGACCAAATCAACTAGTTAGAATTGTTTAGCACTAAATGTACTTCTTTTATAATAATATATTTCTAATACTTGTAAATACTTGCGAGAGAGAGCTCATGGGCTATGCACCGATTGTTCTTGTAACTGTTCTTTATAAATGTTTACAAGTTACTATTTGTATGACATATGCATGTTCAATCTTAAATTATATATTTTGTTACATTTACAGCTATTGAATTTACCGTCCTTTCTAGAACCAACACGTCCTCGTAGTGCTCTTTCGCTGGATATTACAACAAGGTGAAGCGAGTCTTATGTTATAACTATATCTCGTTTATAGCATGGTTATAAAATAAAATAACTTTTATATTTATTTTCTTAGGTAGTTGAAGTTATCTTAATAGTGACAAGAAGATTATTTGGCTATGTGCCTAAACTTCAGAACTTTCACTTTGAGAAATTTCATGGTGACTAAATCAGAAAACCAAATTTACTAGCAAAAATCTAAATAAAATATCGAATGTAGAATGTTTAACTAAGTTAGTATTTCTTTATACAGATTACAAATTTTCATAGTCATGATTTGAGCTTAATTAATTGGTGATTAATGATTGACTGTATTAGATTGCATATAAGTAAATGTATTATATTTTCATTTGTTTTCACCGACTAAGAGTACATTGTTGCCTTTCGCCAACATGGCTATAGTCTACTCTGCTTCTCTCAGTTATTTTATTGTATCAAGAAAATTGAAGTAAAGCAAATTTAACACACAAACATAGAAAATAACAGTGCTTAATGTCATCCAAAGGTGGGTAATTGGTTTACTTTCCATTTAATCACCTGATAAAATTTTATAACTTATCTCAGTTGTCACCATTTTCTAGCATTTGTTTGCTCACTTAATATTCTGTAACTGGCGGGATTTGATTCCATGTGTATTGTTATCTTTTAATGATGAACAAATACTGATGTTGAGAGGCCAAAACGTTCTCCTACGTCTCTAAGCTCTGTCCGTGATATGACAAGCATTAGTTTAAACATATCAGGTATGCATAAGTTCATGATTTGTTAATTACGAAGGATTGGAGTTTACAAAAATATTTGTGGTGGCTAAAATAAAGTCACATCTTTAACAACTCTTCTTGACTTTTTGTTCTTGTCCTCACACAGAAACTTGTTAAGTTATATCCCCCTCATCTTCAATGATACATTAATATTACTTTTTTCCAACCTTTTACATTAATATTAATTTTTGTTCAACCTTTTACAAAGGCGTATGATGCATGTCCATAACACATTGTCTCTGCTTGTTCTGTTTTAATAATTGATTTTTTTTTCTCGTTTTCTTATTCACCAAAGTAATTTTGATGACCTCACTCACTTAGAGACATATTTGCTCCCATACCAGTTTTAGCTATGTTTGAAAATATTTTTAACCTAAACTAACTCCTAACCTGAAACACCTTCTTTTAGTTGTGGTACTCAATATCATTCTCATTTTCTATATGTTTCATTATAAGGACCAAATTGCGGAAGTTGGTGTACCTTTATGCCTTGTAGATTACTTCATCTCTTATGAAACTTATGATAAGATTATTTAATGTATTAAAGGAAGCAGGAACTCAATATATTTAATAATTTCGTACCATCTTTTATAGGTACATATATCAGTGTAATATCATAGGAATGTAAATGTTGATGAGGGACATGGTGCTCCAAAGTATCCAGTATCAGAAGGGATACATGGGGTTCTTATCGATTTTTGTTAAATCAGAATCAAGGAAAGATTACTTTCTTAATTTCGTTTTGAGAAAAGAATTATGCATGATACTTGTACAACTGGTTGCTAAGGGCATTATGTGTTATTGCAATTGGTTGCTGCTACTTAATATTTTGTTAAGTATTGTACTAATCAAGATGCCTTTGTTTACTATACCCTTTTTATATATTGTTTTGTATATTATGATATTTAGAATTTATTTAAATAATTATTTGAATTATAGTGAAGTCAATATGTGTTGTCACACTAGTTTTTGTTGCGATTTTGGTTCATGTATACATTTTTTTAATTCATTATTGTTTTAGGATTATTTTCAAGTACAAATATGAAAGAGAAAAAATTAAATTGAAATTATAAAAAATTGCAAATCAGTTGTTTCATTTAAATGCTAAAGAATTAATTTATTCTTTTTAAAAAAATATTGTACTTGCATAGCGTTTCTCTAAGAGCTGTGCAAGTGTAACACATAATGTTCCTGTACGTGCTATCCAAGTGCAATTTTACTTAGAAGACTCTTGCTTACATAACACTTGAAAAACCATTGTCCAAGTGATAAACTTCAATAGCATATATTAAAGAGCTATGTAATTGTCTTTCACTTGAATAGCACTGCCTTATATAGCACTTAAAAGTGCTATGGAAGCTAAAAAATAAATGCTATGCAAGCTCAAATTTGTAGTAGTGAGTGTTTTACCATGATATCATGATACGTATATAATGATAAATTGTTTTATCACTACCAACCTATTTTAAAATTTTAAAATTAATTTTTTAGCATTTGTCACCACAGATAGCAACACAACATTACAAGTAATACTACCAAATTTTTTAGCATTTGGCAGATTATATAATTAATATCATTAAAAATATTGTATTTTACCATTTTCTCCACTATCTTAAATTTAGACTACACAACCAATTTTAATCCTATGCAGATGGTCAGTAGTGTACCTGCTTAAAAACTATTTTGACACCAACCCTATTAATTTTACAGAAAAAAACATCGTATAAGGTGAAGAGTGTATGTACTCTTCAATACAATAATGTCAATGTATGCAAATTAGCAGAGTCACATATACAACACAGTAAAAAGTACTAAATATTAAACTATTCTCCTTTGATATTCCAACTTGTATTCTGATCAACATACATGAACTAATCATAATCAGAGAAGATTAAACACACAAGTATAACACACGCATATCATATAAATTTTGAAATTGACACAAGCATATTACAAGTATTATCAAGTATAACACAAGATACACATATATTACACACACAGATGTTGTAGTTGATAATCAAATCGGTTGTAATCTATATAAATACATATTGATTATACAACAATATAGATAATATATAGAGACAGAGAGATATATAGAGACAGAGAGAGGGACACTTAAATAAAAGATTACAAAACAAAAGGGAGAATCGATTACCTGGAGTAAGAGAAGGGAACGTCCTGGAGTTAGAGAATGGAACGATGTTGCCTGGGTGGGTTTGTAAGTAGGAGCAGATGAGATGATCAAGAGCAAGGGTTTGGAACGGGTCGTCGGAAGTGGGAACATCAGCTATGGGCCAATTAAAAGTATTTGTTCTATATATTATCTAAAATTTATATTTTTATAATTTTCTTTAAATTTTTGGAACTAATAATATTTATGTATACATATATTCATAATCATAATGTATATATATCACTATTCACAAAAATAAACTTTAATTATTTATTGAATTTTATTATATTTTTTTAATAAAAAATTAAATTTAAAATTAAAATTAAGTATTATTTTAGGTTTATATTATTTTTAATTATTGGTATCTAAGAATGCATTAAGTCGCAAATGTTCTTTGTTCGCTAAAAAAATTGTCCCAAATTTGTATTTTCAAATTTAAATGAAATGAATTTTAAATTTTTCAATCAAGAACTAATTCTAAGATATATTTTTATTAATAATAAAAAAAAATTGAAAAAATAGATTCAATTAAAATACCATTACAATTAAAACATTAATATTTTCAGTACTTGGTATCTATGACTCCATTTGGTTGAATATACTCTTTAGTCCCTTACAAAACTACGCCAATTTTTTTATTTTTTTACTAAAAATTTTTTAAAATATATTTTTAATAAAACTTTTATTCAAAAAAATAAATATAAATAAAATAATATAATTTATAGTTAAAAAATAATATTTTTAATACTTTGGTATGTATGACTTGATTTAGTCAGAAATGATCTTTAGTTGTTAACAAAAGCGCACCAAATTTGTTTTCCAAAATTTAAAAGAAATAAATTTTAATTTAAAAAAATAAAATTTTAAAATATATTTTTTATAATCATAATATGATTTAGAAAATTATATTTAAACAAATAATTTTTATATTAAAAAAATAATTTTTTAATACTTGATATCTCTGAATGCATTCGGTCGCAAATTCTCTTCGGTCGCTAACAAAATTAAGCCAAACATTTTTCCCACATATAAAGGAAAAGTATTTGATTTTTTATTAAAAAAATTTAATAAATATTTATAACAGTAATTTTATTTAAAAATATTATATTTAAATAAATACTACTTATTGTTTAAAATTATAATTTTAATATTTGGTATATGTGACTACATTCAGTTGCAAATGCAGTTCGGTCGCTAAAAGAAGTGCGTCAAACCTTTTTCGAAATTTAAAAGAAATAAATTTTGCCTTTTTAATTCAAATAAAATTGAAGAATTTTTTAAATATAATTGAATAAAAAAATAATATATGAATAAGAAAATATTTATAGTAAAAAAATGGTATTTTTAATATTTTGGTATCTGTGACTACTGTCGGTCGCCGATGCTCTTTGGTCGCTAAAAAAAAAGCGTCAAAATCATATTTGTTTTAAACTATCTGGGACCGACTGCGGTCGCTGAAAAAACAGTATTCGGTCGCTGGTTTTAGCTACGGACGTCGGTTGCTGCTTTTATTGCTGATGTGGCACTTTCTGCAACTGTAGTCGGTCGCAAAATAAGATTCAGTAGCTAATCAACTGGCGCTAATTTATTCCCGCATTTTTTTATGGGGAAAACAAATGTTTCTACAGATTAGCGACCAAAGGTGGTCGCTAACTTTAAATTAGCGACGACTTCAACGGCGGTCGCTGAAACCCGTCGCTGATCCAAAACAATAGCTACTGCTTTTGCGGTCGCTGATAAACTTGGTCGCAGATAGGCATTTTTCTTGTAGTGTACCTTTTTCATGCAATCATTTTGGAGTAATCACTTCTTGTTACCCTGTGAGGTTAATAAAAAACTTCAAACAATTTTAACTAGATTCTTATGGAAAGGTGACATTAAGAATAAAGGTGGAGCTAATGTTCGATGGGATGTGGTTTGTTTGCCCCGAATGGAAGGGGGGTTAAGCCTTATGAACTTTCTCGAGTGGAACAAAGCTCAAATTCTCTCACATCTGTATAAAATCATCAACAAATCAACTTCTATGTGGCCTCTTTAGGTTAATAATACAGCCCTTAAATACTCACATTTTTGGACTATGGCCATTCCTACAAATTGTTCCTGAATTTTTCGACAGGTTCTCAAACCGCGCCCTTTAACTCTTCAGTCCATTTAATACCATATTCAAGATGGTCGTGATGTTTCCCTTTGGTTTGATATATGGTGGGGTGGTCGTTGTATTGCCCAGCATGATAGAGACCTCCCAATCATCCAATCAGCCCCTTTTTTTATAGCCATGTTGCATAGTATAGTTCATACGGGAGAAAGGAGGTTATCCTTACCAAACCGTAGGCATCATCACATGGCTGCTAACTTGCTTCATTGGACTGCCCACTTTATTCATCAACCTTTTAATCTTGCAATGAGGGATTTTATTGCTTGGAATGGGATCTCTCTTTCTAAGTTTAAAACTTGGCATATATGATTTTCAATTCGTTATCAGCTTCCTCAAATTCCTTGGCATGACATTGTTTGGCATCGTCTTCGTGTGTCTAGGTATGCACATGATGAATGGCTTATTTGCCACAATAGATTACCTACTCTTACTTGATTGGCTTCTTTTGGGATAAATATTCTTTAGCACTGTTACTTATGTGTTGGTGGTCAGGAAGATTCTCCACACCTGTTTGTTCATTGCATATATAGTCGTTATATTTTGACTAGGTTGGCTCGTCTATTACACCAACCTGATCCTGCTCAAACTTGGGGTTCTATGTTAGGTAATGAATTACACACAGAGGAGGGGTGAATGTGTTTTAGTGTTTTTATGCTTTTCTCGAACTGTTTTGGTTTTGAACAAAGTAAATCAAATCTTGTAGTAAGATGTGTTATAACAGAAATTAAACATGCAGCTATGAATAACACAGATCTTTTAAAATTCACTTAATTTTATATTAAAATTAAGAATGTTTTGCTACAAAATTTCTAGGCTCTTTGTGATAAAGAGCTTAGCTTCTACTTGAGAGAAAATACAAGAAATCCTGATCTAATTGTTACACCTAATAAAGTACCAGTGTTAACTTTATATCTCAGTTAACTTCTGGTTTATACAATGTATAATAAGACATGTTTTTTACTTTAGTAAACTGTTACTTATCATTTCCATTTTAGGAAAAGTATATCTTCCATTTCTGGCTTAGCATATCTCTGCATACTGTGTTAACTTTAATCTTCCTTTGTCAGTTAATCTTCATCATTGATCTTGCACACTCTTCAAGCTTCTTTTGTGGACTTGTCAATCCAAGTGGTTGGATTGTTTGCTGATTGTTAATCTTGGATATTGAACTGGTCTGCAATTTGTACTTTGAGATTTTATCTCGAAATCTCCAGTTAGGCATATAGAGATCTTGACATCTCGATAAGTATAATGACTTATCGAGATCTCCAATACTCCATAGTTGATTTGACTTGTAGAGATCTCTGAGATCTCTATAAGAGAATTTGGTTTATCGAGATCTCTAATCTTCATATCTTCACTTTGACTTATCTATATCTCTGAGTTCTCTAGTGACTTATTGACTTGTCGATAACTCAGAGTTCTCTAGTCAAATTTGACTTGTCGATAACTCAGAGTTCTCTTGTGAATTTTGGTTTGTCGATATCTCTAAGTTCTCTAGTGGAATTCGATTTATCGATAACTCAGAGTTCTCTAATGAATGTTGACTTGTCGATAACTCTGAGTTCTCTGGTGAAGAATTGACTTGTCAATATCTCCAGTCTTCATGTCTTCAATTTGACTTGTCGATATCTCTGAGTTCTCTAGTAGGTTTCCTGAGTTCTCTATAAGTCATTTAGAGTTCTCGAGTGACTTCTCTATAACACTAAATCCGTGACTTGTAGAGATCTTGACTTAGAAATATTTTTCTCAAAACAGATTTATTCAACTCCAAACTTCTTCATAATTCTTCCGAGGCATGATCTTCTTGATCTTTTTTCAGATAGAATTATTAGGCTTGACTCTGTTTACAGAAAAAGACTTCAGTCTGCTCTTTTGACATCTTTACAGATTTTAAATGTTACAAGTACAAAATACAAATTAAGATTATAATACAACTTACTTGGATTTGTCAATTTAACTTAGTCTTTTCCTCTATTATATATATATATATATATGCAACTTAGCAAAAAAAATTGTTTAGCCCTCATAAAAAAGGCCACAAAATTATCAAAGTTTCGGACTTTTGTACAGTTTTTATAGCACGCTCGGTGGCTGAAGCCCAAGATTTATTCAGCCCATTTCCTCGGAGGCCCAACATGAATGTTTACATGTGTTCCGTCTGATCAGATATCTACAAATTATTACAAGTGCATTGAATAAAGCCCCCTAAAGTTTGAGCAACTTGTAACCTCTGATATTTAAAATCAAAAGAACTGAAAGCGAGAAAAAGAAAATTAAAGGACCGGTAAATTGAACTTTTATTTATTACAATAATCAGTGAGCCAACATGAAATGCCGGCCAAACCCACCACCTTATTAGCTCCCAAAACTTGACTTTCATATATAATTTGATCTTCATTCATTTCCAATTTATTTATACAAAAGTAAAATAAAATACAAACAGTTGAATACAAAAACATAAACTCTATTATCTGCCCACATTGTCCTCCATTCCATATTGTCCTTGTGTCCTCTGCTCGCTAATCTTTTACCTTCAATTTTCTTTTTCTTTTTTTTAATAAAAATATTTTAATAATAAAAAATCATACAACATCTACACATAAACAAAATTGAATAAACGCGTAATAAGATTTCTGTTAAATCATTTAATCTTGGATAAGACCAAGCAATTTTTTTAAATATTTATATACTAATCTAAAACTCGTGTGATGCACATATTATTTTTAAACTTATATAATTTTTGAATTTAATTTAAAGTATAAATTTTAAGATCTAAAATTTATTTATCAGAAATATTCATGATTGTAAAAATCGGTAATCGGCACTAAACGGTTTAGGTACCAATTAGGGATTAATCGGTAAATCTGTGATTAATCGGATGGATTAATCGAAATAAAAATCGGATATATTTAAATATTTTTTTAATAATATATATACCTTATTTATTATGAAATATATAATTCAAAAATAAATTATAAATATTAATCGGATTTCAAAAAATAGCTCGGTCAAATATTTTTTAAAGATTAATCACGGATTTTTAAAAAATCGAGCATTTTTACAACACTGAAAATATTTGATAATATGATTTGATAATTATTTTAAATATGCATGTGTATAATTTAGTGAAATTTTAGTTTTTAAAAAAATATCACGGATTGAAATATTTAGTTTTGTTGAAATTCATAGGTGTGTTTACAAAAAATAATTATATTTTAATTAAAAGATAAACTTTAACTCATATCAATAGTAAACGAATTATCTTCACTTTGGTATACCGAACAAATCTAACTAAATATATTCCAATTTATTTTGGTTTAATTTGTTTAAACCCGGATCAATGATAAAAAGTTTATGTATCAATAGTAAAAAAATTATGTCAACCCGAATAAAAGTACATATTATTTTATTTCAACTGATATAATTATTTTCTTATTTTAATTTTGATTAATCATGAATTAATTGTATAATTAGTTTAGTCTGGATGCATAACATGTATTGATTTATTTTGGTACGACGCAATTATACTAACTAAGGAATCATCTTCATTTTCATTTTATTAAAATAGTTTTGGATATATAGAAATTGAAAACCCCCATAATTATATAAACCCAAACATTTTACACACAAATCTCCAATCAACTTTTTAAAATTTCGGCTATTAAGGTCGTATCCCAGTTATCCCACAATCCTAAGCCTATATTATACTTAACAACGAATTAGGTAGATTTTAATTTTATTTTAACACATATCAATAATATAAGAATTACCTTTAGTTTAAATTTAATTTTAGTTTTACGGTAGATCAATAATATACATTATTTTGTTTTAAATTTAGGCCCATTATATCAATCATCTAATTACATTGAGTTTTTATTTTATTTTATTTCAGCTCTAATTAAATATTATTTTATTTTAAATAAAATAGATAATATATTTTATTTTATTCTGATGACATTATATCAACCAACGCATTATGTTATAACCCGGTTTGATAAAATATTTTTTAGCTAAATCGGTAGTATTTATTATATTTTTTTAGCCTGAAAAAACAAATCTTGATTTAGTCTCAAACCCGTTATGTCAACAAAATCCAGATAATTATATATATATTTTTTAATTTTACTTTATTCCGGAATGAATATTATTATGTTTTAGACCGAATTGATAATATGTATAATTTTATTTTAATTTGATGGCATTATATCTACCAAACGAATTTACTTTCAATTTGTTTTGTTTTAGCTCGTTTATTTTTATTTTTTTTAGCCTGATGAAATTATATTGACCAAACGAATTTGCTTTCAAATTTTTACCAGTCTCTATTGTTTTATTTTAATTTGAGGATGCAAATCCAACTAATTGTACGTAATTTATTTTTATTTTTTATTTAGGATTGGATCAATAGTATAATTTTATTTATATTATATATTATTTTATTTAAATCAAAACCATCAAACATATTATAATTCTATCTGTATTTATATAATTATATTGTGAATATTAATATATTTATGAGAGTATTTTATTTTAAATAAAATTATAATTACGGTGACCAGACCGACTACCAACCAATTTTTTATTATTTTATCTTTAATATAATAGTATAGATAGATATATAGATATATGTTGTAATCCTCCCATTATTCTTTTGAACAATCGATTATAAAAAAAACCCTTATAACTAAATCAATATTATTAAAATCTCATAGAATTATAATTTCAGACATGATGAATAGTAAAAAATCAAAATAAAAACCAAACTCTAGTAATCAATATTTTTGTGATAGTTTTAGATTTTAGAATGATTAGTTAATTAAAAATGTGCATAGTTAGGTTAGAAGTGCGGAAGAAGTTCCTTTGAGATGCATCCGACCTAGAATTGTGGCCAACAGTTTGGTCCGGTGCATTGGCAGCTTTGGTAGTGTATTGCTTAAAGCTTTGAAAGAAGATTGTGGTACACTGAACTGACCCCATTCCCAACAGCTGCAAGCAAGGAAAGTATCCCAAAAGGCCAAACTGAAACTCACATGTGTTCTAGAAATCGGTACTCGGTTTGGCTCAGAAAAAAAAATAAAGTAACGAATATTCGGAATATTCGGAGAGTATTCAAAAAGAGTATTCGGTTAAAAATTCGAATAATAAAATATTAATTTTTAATTTTAATATTTATTTAACTTAAAAAATATTTAAATAAATGATATACAAGATAATTAATTATGTTTTCGAGTATTTCAAAATAGTACTCAATATAAAACTCAAAATTTTAAACGACCGATAACTTTTAATTTTGTATGAATTGAACTTATAATATTTTATAAATGATATGCAATATAATTAATTATTATTTTCTTTTTTTGCTAGCATTTTACAATCATTTTAACATTAAAAATATTTAAAAGTTTTTTTTATCTATTATAAATTAGTACCCACTTACGAGTTTTTTTTGGAAACATTACTTTTTTTTTAAAAAAAAATCCTTCTAAAATCGAGTTTTTCCCGAGTAACATGAGTTTTGCCCGAGTTTGAGCCAAATGAAGTAAAAACCGAGTTACTGTTAAGTATATCAAAATCGGGTCGAAAATAAGTTCAAGTAAGTACTCCAAATACTCCCTGAATACTCGTTAGAACTTATTTAAGCTAGCCAAGGTTAAATTAACCTTGATGAAATAATAATTTATAAAATAATAAGTTTGATAAAAATGATATCATTACAAAAATAATGTCAGTAGACATCACACATTAGACATCGGTTAACTTTGTCACTGATGTTAAAAGAAGTATTGACATCACCCCGTATTTTTGTGATGTCTTTGTTCTTTGTAGACATCGGTTATAATTAAACCGATGTCTAAAATTCACCAAAAAATAATAATTTCACGCCCATCTTTTCTTCTCCCCTCGTCAAATTTTCATTCAATTTTAGTTCTAAATTCCCCCCCTAATCCCAAAATTCTCCCCCCTTAACCAAATTTTGGTTCCCCCAAATCAATCTTCAGACACAAAATCAAAACAAAAAACTAAAAACTAAAAAACAGAAAACTGTTCTCTCTCGATCGATCGAACCTCTCTCCTCTCACAATCTCTCTGAACTCCGGCCATGATCTCACCATCACAATCTCTCGAACCTCTCTTTCTCTCTCTCAAACCTGTCTCTGGAACCTCTCTCTCTCTCTCACTCTCTCTGAACATCTCTCCCTTAAGTCTCTTTCAGTTAACCTCTCTACTTCGGTAAGTGTTGTATCTACTTGAATCGAACTGGTCTTCTCTGCATGAAGACCAGTTTTAAAAGTTGAGGATTTTTGAATTCAAAACCCTAATTTTGTAAATTGGGGTTTTTTCTAATTCGTAGCCCTTATTTTTTTATTAATTTAGTATCTAAACTTGTTGCTAATACTTTTCTTCTTGTTGTATACAGGACCTAATCTGAGAAAAAGATTTAAAATTTTAGGTAATTTGAGTGTTTTTGGTTGTAAATTTGTATTTTTGTTTGTTTTTTTTTATTTTTGTAAATTAGGTTTTCATTTGTTTGTAATGTTGTGATTTGTTTTTGCAGGACATTAGTGTTGTTTGATTTTTCGATCTTCAGTGAGTTTTCTTTTCCAACTCTGTTTTGTACGCTTATACATTTGATTTGTTTTGTTAGTTTTGATATGGTGTTTTTTTTGTCTATGTGCTATGTAGTTGGTTCTTATGTTGATATATGTGTTGTGTACAATATGCATTATGTATAATATGAAATCTCAGTTTTCTTTTGTTTGCAATTATGTGCAGGAGAATTCATTTTGGTATTAGTATGTTATATTTAAATGTAGTCGTGTTCTGAATTTTGTATGCAAGTGTGTGGTGTGAAATCTCAGTTTCGTGTTCTTAATTTAGTCACTGTGTATGCAAGTGTTTAGTTGAAAATAGTACATTTATAATTTGATAATTTGCATCCGTGATCTGACTATTATACTATGATTAATTATAGTTAATTATATAGTGATTATACATTAAGTATTGAATAACTAGTTAATATATAATACTAGTACTATAATTAAATGTATAATATGAATTACATAATGCATTACAAATCGATTCATATTATAATAAAATGTATAACATTAAAATGTATAATATGCATTATGTATAATATGAATTCTCAGTTTTTTTATGTCGTTTATAGTCTGCCCTATGTGTGGTTGTCATACTTAAAATCAAATTAGACTTATAAAATAAATATTAGACTTATAAAATAAATATAAGTCTTATACTGAATTTTTTAGTGACATGCCAGGTGGTTTTAAATGGATAAGTCTTGGATAAAAGCCGATAGGAATTCTCTACAGTATGAAATTGGTGTTGAGAACTTCTTGATATTTGCCGAGAAAAATACTAAAACCCCCAAGAAAATTCCTTGTCCTTGTGCACACTACTCTAATTCCTTGTCCCAAGAAAATGCTAAAAAGGTATTATTTTGACGTTTCCAGTTTGCTATATACTGAGATATGGTTACTTTTCGATATGGTTACTTTTCACTCATGTACTGAATTTTGTTTGTTTGGAATTTGTAGTGGTTGACCAAGACTCGATCGTGTTACAGCATTGAACAACCAGATGAAGTTTACATTGAGGCCATGCAGTTCATCAAAGAGCATATCTGATCAATTCTTGTACTCAAGGTCTTTTCTTTTGCGTAGTCGTACATTTGGTAATTTAGACAGTTTGGTGTAGTAAGAATGTAAGTGTATGAATGCTGGGGTTGGTGTATAGGTTTGCAAATGTTGGGGGTTGTACATTTGGTAATGTCGATTCTGTAGTTTTTGAATGATTGATGCAGATGATGGGGTTGGTGTAGATGATTTTTGGATGATTGATGCAGATGATGAGGTTGGTGTTGGTGGTTTTTGGATGATTGAATGGTTAAATGTATGAATGACTGACTTGTTGGATTTGTGTGGATGTTTGTTATTCCCATGTTTTAGTTTTGGTTATGTAGTAAAGGACCGGTTTTATTTATAACAAATGTCTAATAATAACGAATACATCGCTTTTTTAGAAAATTAGTGATGTAAACCTTTACACACTTTGGTCTATAAACTTCTTACACATCACTTTCAATTAAGAAAAGATGATGTCAAAAAAGATAATGTACATCACTTTAAGGTAAAAAACTGATGTCAACGAAATTTAGGTTCAAGTCTAAATGAAACATATAAATCACTTTGTTTAAGATAAAACTGATGTCAAGTAACATTATAAACATCACTTTTAACCAAACAAAACTAATGTCAAAAAACACAATGTACATCAGTTTCAGACAAACAACTGATGTAAAAGACTAACATGTTCAAGTCTAAATGATACATAGAATCACTTCATTTTAGAAAACACTGATGTCTAGACGCTAAATTAGACATCACCTTTCATTAAAGAAATAAATGTTTAATATGTCATTTTACACCACCTATGTCAAAATTATCGATATTTTTGTGACAAAAAACATAGCTCAATATATGTTTAATATGTTTTAATAGGTGTAATTTAGTTATTAAATAATTTTGTTATAGCATTTTTTAAAAAAAATCATCACATAGACATCAGTGTTTTTCACTAAAATCGATGTTTTTGTGACAAAAAACATAGCTCATGATATGTTTAACATGTTTAATTAGGTGTAATTTAGTTTCATAATAGCTGTTGCCCAAATAGCTTCATCAAGCTTCAAAGACCAATATTTCCTTGATGGACACACAACCTTCTCTAAAATGCGCTTGATCTCTCTGTTAGATACCTCAGCTTGACCATTCGTCTGAGGATGATAAGATGTAGCAATGCGATAATTCACATTATATCTTTGCATTATAGCAGTGAACTTGCGATTGCAAAAATGCGACCCCTCATCACTGATTATGACTATCGGAGTTCCAAATCTTGTCAATATCTTCTTATGAAGAAAATTAAGCACTACATTCGCATCGTTTGTTGGAAACGCCTTGACTTCCACCCATTTCGACACATAACGACCGCTAACAAGATATACTGATTGCTACAAGATGAGACAAATGGCCCCATGAAGTCAATTCCCCAAACATTGAAGACTTCAACCTCAAAAAGAACATTAAGAGGCATCTCATCCCTCTTGGACATATTACCCACACGTTCACATCGATCACATTTCAAAATAAACTGATGAGCACCTTTAAACAAAGTTGGACTGGATGGTTTCGAAAAGGGTCAGGGATGGACTGAACCCTATGATTTATTAGGCCAAAGTGTGTCTATGTACCCGAAATGATGGTGGGTCTATGTGGATGGGCATATATATGTATTATATTTCGACTGATCAGCGGAGTATAGTACATATGTTGGTTCTAGTGTAAAGTATAATTTATTGTTGATCGTCATTAACAACATTTCTTCTTTAAAAGTTTCATGATTGTAAAATCGAACAAATAATTGATTCAGGAGATGAATAAGTGAATTATTTGTTACTCTTTTCCAGAGAAATATGATCAATGATTGAAGGCTAATAAGGTCCAATATATTTTATTCGCTCAATTATTTCAATGAACAAAGATGTTTATAAAACTATTCAAAAATTATTTCCAGTGGTTTCTTTTGATACTGATACCTGGAAACCAAATTATGGTACTTGATGGGTATTTTTGACTCACTCTTACTTCATTATTTTCTTATTCTTATTATTATTTTCAAAATAGTAAATATTTATAATATCAACCATACACTACAAGAAATTTGGCCATTTACGACGGTTTTTTTGAACTGAAATCGTCGTAATTGAGCCATTTACGACGGAAAAAAATCGTCGTTTTTGGTCGAGTAGTAAGTTCGTTTTTTCGTCACAAGATAAAATTGCGTAGCAAGTTAGGAAGAAGGGGCCCACATACTCAATAAAATAATAAATCTACTTACGACGGAAAATATCGTCGTATGTTAGTTACTTACGACGGAAAAATCGTCGGATATTTTCTTGTGGGTCCCACCTTAATAAAATATAACATAAATATACGACGCAAATTTACGTCGTAAATTAGAAACTTCCGACAGAAAAAACTGTCGTATGTTAGGAACTGGGGCCAACTTACGACAGAATATGTGATGAACGACCGTCGTAAGTTTGTATTTCGAGAATAACCAAATTCTGATTTTTTAGTTTTCAGCCATTTTCAGCTTCCAATTTAAATTCTAAACCTTTCAAAGTCTAATGCAATCACAAACTCTAAACCAAAGACATTTTTCCTAAGCATAATTCCAACAACGTATACTTTTATGATTTTATTACATCAAACGCAAAAGCAAATACAAGTTCAAAGTGGTAAGTGAAACACTCCTGAATGATAAAACAGGGATCTTTAGTGATCCATGTTACATGATACCCAAGTATCTAAAGTTATATAATTATTTCAATTTTTAAAATCCAAATGCAGGAGCACCCCTATACTCTTGTCCTCCTGACTCTTTCTCCTGACTTTTTCTGCATTTTTCAAAACAATCAAAAAGTTACTACTTGTCACTAAAAATAGCAAATACACTACCACAGGTCTACACATGTTAAATTCATAGGGATAATGAGTACCAAAGACAATTTAAAAGAAACCTTGATTTTCAGCTGTTTGTTGACATCTCCAAGATGACGTTCCTGCCAATACAAAACAGTAAAACAGAATTTGGCTCTTTATTTATTACAATATGTGAATGATTGAAATGATAGAAGATTAGAACTGATCATACAATTAATAATTCATATAGCTCCCAGTAATTTCACACTTAATAAAATCCCTGCAAGCTAAGCCTAACTAATCAGACCAGCACTTGAAGGGTCTTTGAATACATTTAATGTTTGGTCAGCTTTTCACCTTTTGTATACATCTATAAAAACTAATCTCAATAGTGTTATTCTTTTAGTACAAGATTTAAAGAGTTGTAAGATGGAGTACATATTGGATGTTTGGTCAGGTTTTTATTTACATTCATTAATTCTTAATAGGACTTTTTATACTACACTACTCTATAGGTTCTTATACTTCATAGAAAGCAGAAATATATAGGGAGGTTCATGTTAATATGTAACAGTTAGTTCAGATACCTTGCTGCGGAGCTCCTCCATTTGTTCAGCCATAGCCTGTGACACAGTGACAACATACATATAAGTGTATAATCATTTATAACTTATTAGATGGGAGCAGAAAAGAAAAGAAATATTTCTAAATAAACTAAATTATTGTTAAATTTTATGGGCGAGGTTAAAAAAATTAAAGTAATCAGTTTAGAAAATTGATAATTTTACTACACACTCGGCTGATTTTTGTATAGCTAGCCATTGTTTTCTAATTAACTTCTTTGACATTGTTACCTTTCTAAATATAGAACAGTGTATTGTTCTGATTGTGTATAGTATATATGCAGAGGCTATCAGTCACATACACATACTGATATGTTACCAGTTTGAAGCAGTAAAATACTATGTAATCTTGTAGTTAATATTCATGAAGAATTAATAATGGTGCTGCAAACAATTTCCACAACATGAGAAATTACACATGTACCAGCAGAATGTTAAAGTAAATTACGAATTAAACATAAAATATTTATACTTAGTCCATGTTGATGAGCATTTACCAACACTAAATTTAGTCTTTTTCCAACTATTATCTTTCAGATCACTTTCAACATTGCCAAGGAGAATCATTTGAAGGATAATGTTGGGGTGGGGGGTACCACAGAGAGGATATTTATATTACAAACCCAGGCTGACAATTTGCACAGAGAGAATGGGGAATATAAGTTTTTGTAGTAAAAATATTCTCATCTAATCATACATTTTTCGAGTACCAAAAAAATAAACAATTAACAATTAATTTTCTTAGCGAGTTTGAGAACGTTGAATTTTCATACAAGATACCTTTAGGGCAACTGATGTATCCTTCTCTTTTGACTCTTTCCCAGTCTCTGGTTCACAAGACTTCCCCTCCCATTCTTAAATATAATAGTTAAGCTTTAAAACTCTGAATAAACTAAAATTAATTAATTAATTAATTAAAATGGGGAGAATAACCAAAAAGCAACTCCCACCTATAAATGCCATATCAGAATATGCGTGAATATATCACTCCTGTGAGCAGCCTAAGCAAGTATCCTTCAACTAATTTCTGCAAGTGAGGAAAACTCTCATTTACGCAGAACGTATTAAACCCTATTTAGACAGCTTTATACACTGCTTAGACAGAGCCCTCTTACAACAACATACCAAACGTATTTATTGAACACAACACATGGGGCAATATTATATACTTATATTAACTAAAGATACTATAACTAGAATAGATAATACAAGTTAATGATCACAATCAATTATAATATAATAAGTTTCTATAACAAAAATAAAACTATCTACTGAGTAAAAAAGAAAAAAAAAACATCTTACAGGAAACTAAACATTCCAGGGATATTGAGATTAAATTTACCATTTCTGGTTATCAAGAACTGTTTATCAACAGGCAAGTATGGCTTCCTCTTGCTTGGTTCACCAGATTTCCTGCCAATCAATAGAACAAGTTTTTTTTAAGAACTTTCCACCAAAACCAAGCAAAAAGAAGAAATAAAAAGCAATATATTTTTACCATATCCTTCACTGCAACCCTATTAATCAATATATATACCGAATATACAGTCACATATACTGCTGTAATACTGCTCTAGCATATGCAACAGAGACACTGTTATTATCCCATCAAAATTCAATCCGCAACATCAATAACTAACAAGTCTGACTAAGAAAATCCGATCTGGAACTATACAGTAAATTGATTAGAAGAACGAATATAGTACATAACTTCAATATTTGAAAAGAAATATAATATACATATAATAATGATATAGCACTTCCAGGCCAGAAACATCGAACAACACTGAACATCTGAACCCTGCCTTACCATTTCACAATCAAGCGCCAATATTTCGTGGGTAGGAGCTCCTGAAGGACACGGAAGAGTTGAAACAAAATCTGCACAAAAGATGTATCTCAACAGCTTTATCAAGAACAACCAAACAACTTAAACGTGAAGGGAATAAAGGATAAAAAGGAAATGGTATACTGTATATATATTGTCACCTGGTTGACTACGGAAGTAACCATTTTGTTCTAGTTCCGTCTCTGTGAGTGTGTAATATGACAGAGGAAATTGTAAATCTTTCGAGAGATCACCAAAGGATAGATCAAAAACAGAATCACAGGTTCCTGCATCGAAGATAGTTTACTATTTTACTTATTTTAACCCAGAAAGCACTACAAGTCTACAACTTTATAGCTGATATATACCTTGATCAGAACTCTGATTCTGAACAGGTTTGCTTATAGGCTCAGCAATATCCCTTTTTCTTTTCACCTTGTACGTAAGATGAACATCTATAGTCTGTATTCCATCTGCTACACACCTATCAACAAATAAAAAACCAAAAGCATAAACTTTCAAGAAATGCAATGCATAAATCCAATATTCTGCTAGAAAAGATAAATGTCACCAACCTTAGAGCTGACACTGCTCTTGGAACGCCACAGTACTCTTTGAAACTGTGGAGTACCTTAGACTGTGACAAGTAAAGACCTGCGTCAAGGCCAGGTACATAAAACATAATAACTTTGGGAATGAGGGGTTTGTTCTGCATATCGGAAGATAACTCAGCATTACATACACCAAAAATATTGTATATGATATGCAAGTGCCAATCTCGAAAAACAAAATCCTTCTTAAACAAAGAAATGGTTATATTGAACTATATTAGCTTATTTGTTGTTTATTGATATTTTACCACAAGGATGTTCATCACAATTCAAATTATTTTATATTCTCTACGCAACACAAACAAAAACAAATAAATACAAATCTACCAGATGAAGCACTACAAGAAAATCAGTGGCCAATTACAGTACAATTTACAAAATCCACTCAAATATATATACAGAGAGGGGGAAAGAGAGGGGGGAAGGAGAGAGGGAGAGAGAGAGAGAGAGATATATATGAGCATAGAGAGAGAGGGGAGAGAGAGATGTGCATACCACGAAGAGAGAGACAGAGACGCCTTCCCTTCGATCCAAAAATAAGCCCTAAAGCCCTAGTTTTGAACACCGACTAAAACCCCAAATTGAAGTCAAATTGAAACCCTAAACGAAACCATAACTAAGGCCCCCTTAAAAGAAACATACAAATCAACCAAAGGAGGCTAAAATTAAAGTAAACATTTATGTATGTATAGATTTTGCATAACCAGGAGAGGAGAGGGGGAGAAAGAGAGGGGAAGACTGAAGGGGAGAGAGAAGAAAGAAAGAGACACTGAAAATATATTAAGATGCAAAGCAATTAGATTATTAGACTGTTCTATTTCTCAAAGACAGGGTGTTTTTTTTGGAAAAATCAGAAACTCAATAAAACTTTATTAAAACTTAAATAGATTAAATATTGATAATTATTTTAAATATAAATATATAGAATTGTATATTTATATTTGATAATTTGTGTATGTGACTAAAATAAATATATCTTAACATTCACATGGCTGGATCGTTAAAACAAATATATTTTACAAATTATTAGGAAATATATTATTTCTTTAAAAATAAAAAATTGACTTTAGAAGTATACTATTAACTTTGAGAAATAATAATAATAACATATATATATATATACCAATATTAATTTATTTTTATATAAATAGCTTTTTATTAAAATAAAAAATTTCCTTATATATATTTTCAAATGCCTTTGGATAATCTATCCCGAAATGAAAGAGTACTGAGCACCAATATGAACAATAGAGGATTAGTACATATTATAATTTATATTATAGAAGTCAATAGATATATATATAAATGATATAACCAAAATTTTATATCAAAATAATTTTATTTGGTTTACCATTTTAACAGTCAACCATTAGTTTCACTAGTACAGCTAACTAGTGTTTAATCCTCAATTGTTATTTCGATTATTTTAAAAATACTTTTAATCGATCCAACCGTATGAATGTCAATATATTTATATATATTAGTGATATAACCAAAATTACATATCAAAATAATTTTATTTGCTTTGTGATTTTAACAGTCAAGCATGAGTTTGAGTTGTACAACTAACCAGTGTTTAGTTCTTAATTTTTATTTCGATTATTTTAAAAATACATTTCATCGATCCAACCGTATGAATGTCAATAGATATATATATTAGTGATAAAATTAAAGTTACATATCAAAATAATTTTATTTGGTTTGACAATTTAACAGTCAAGCATCAGTTTGACTAGTACAGCTAACTAGTGTTGAATCTTGAATTAGTGTTTCGATTATTTTAAAAATATTTTTCAACGATCCAACCGTATGGATGTCAATAGATATATATAGTAGTGATATTAACAAAATTTCATATGAAAATAATTTTATTTGGTTTGACATTTTAACAGTCAAACTTCAGTTTGACTAGTACAACTAACTAGTGTTGAATCTTGAATTAGTATTTCGATTATTTAAAAAAAAATAACAATCCAACCATATGGATGTCAATAGACATATTTATTAGTGATATAATCAAAATTTCATATCAAACTATTTTTATTTGGTTTGCCATTTTAACGGTCAAGCATCAATTTGACTAGTACATCTCCCTAGTGTTTAATCCTGAATTGGTGTTGAGATTATTTTTAAAAATATTTTTCAACAATCCAACCGTATGGATATCAATAGATATATATTAGTGATATAACCAAAATTTCATATCAAAATAATTTTATTTGGTTTGACATTTTAACAGTCAAGCATGAGTTTGACTAGTACAACTAACTAGTGTTGAATCTTGAATTAGTGTTTCGATTATTTTAAAAATATTTTTCAACGATCCAACCGTATGGATGTCAGTAGATATATATATTAGTGATATAACCAAAATTTCATATCAAAATAATTTTATTTGGTTTGACAATTTAACAGTCAAGCATCAGTTTGACTAGTACACCTAACTAGTGTTGAATCTTGAATTAATGTTTGGATTATTTTAAAAATATTTTTCAACGATCCAACCGTATGGATGTCAATAGATATATATATTAGTGATATAATCAAAATTTCATATGAAAATAATTTTATTTGATTTGACATTTTAACAGTCAAGCTTCAGTTTGACTAGTACAACTAACTAGTGTTGAATCTTGAATTAGTATTTCGATTATTTTAAAAATATTTTTCAACGATCCAACCGTATGGATGTCAATAGACATATTTATTAGTGATATAATCAAAATTTCATATCAAACTATTTTTATTTGGTTTGCCATTTTAACGGTCAAGCATCAATTTGACTAGTACATCTCACTAGTGTTTAATCCTGAATTGGTGTTGAGATTATTTTAAAAATATTTTTCAATGATCCAAGCGTATGGATGTTAATAGATATATATATTAGTGATATAACCAAAATTTCATATCAAAATAATTTTATTTGGTTTGACATTTTAACAGTCGAGCATGAGTTTGACTAGTACAACTAACTAGTGTTGAATCTTGAATTAGTGTTTCGATTATTTTTAAAAAAAAATTCAACGATCCAACCGTATGGATGTCAATTATATATATTAGTGATATAACCAAAATTTCATATGAAAATAATTTTATTTGGTTTGCCATTTTAACGGTCAAGCATCAATTTGACTAGTACATCTCACTAGTGTTTAATCCTGAATTGGTGTAGAGATTATTTTAAAAATATTTTTCAACGATCCAACCATATGAATGTCAATAGATATATATATTAGTGATATAATCAATGTTTCATAGTAAATTATTTTATCAAAATATATAAATTTTTCTGAAATTTTTGAAATGTCACCCAAACAAATAAATGTTGACATTAATATGGTTGGATCATGAAATAATATTTTTAAAATTTGAAATTATCAAAAATCATGTGCTAATTTGAGAAAAGTCAAATATACCGCCAAAATTTTGAGAAACGTCAAATTTTACGCCAAAATTTTGGGGAAAAAGTTAAATTTCCCTCTTTGATAACTTACGACGAATTTTAATTTTCGTCGTAAATTGGATATTTAACTTACGACGAAATGTTCAAATCGTCGCAACTTCAAATTATTTTTATTATCCCGCCAAATTTTTTTGGAAAAAGTTAAATTTCCATCTTTGATAACTTACGACGAATTTTAATTTCCGTCGTAAATTTGACGATCCGATTTTTTCCTTCGAAAATATTTCGTTGTAAATTTAGATAAAATATTTTTTTATTCAATTTCAATTTAAAATTTTAATAAAAATAATTAACTTACGACGAAATGTTTAAATCGTCGCAACTTCAAATAATTTTCATTTATGTTTAATCGTGGTGTGCATAATTTTATTAATAAAATATTTAACTTACGACAGTTTTGATTTTCGTCGTAAATATTTACGACGTTTTACTTTTTTTCGTTGTAAGTTGGGCGCGCATTTTTTTCCGTCGTAAGTTGGCCGTCGTAATCGGCCTATTTTGTTGTAGTGATATATATACTTTGAAGAGCTAGATTCGTGTTGAAAAAGTCCATAGAAAAAATTAAGCTATGCTAATGATTTTTTATTAGTCATGTCCACTACTCAAACTCGGTAACCATTACTTTCAAATATAGTAATTACGCATTCCCGTTTACTTTATTTTGCAAGTCGGCATTCAATCTTAGCGTAGACAAATTTGCAAGTTGAGACGCAGACTGGAGTGCCTCAAGTTGATGATATATTTATTTAATTGTCAAACTATTACTGATAATCTATTTATACAGAGGGGACCTCTGCAATTTGCAACTAACTGTTTTAGCATCATTTTATTCAACTGAGAAATCCGAAAACGACACAAATAGTTACTATACAAAATAGTTAAGAATTAACTTATGCATTTCTATATTTTCTTGAAGTCGGTTATTTTATTATCGAGAACATTATAAAATTATTGAACTTATTAATCCCGCATACAGTTTAGGGTTTTAAAATTATAATACGATGATCAAAATATTATTTCTATGATTTATTGTTAAAAACATGAGGAAAATCTCCCTATACTTTAGGGTCGGCTACCATTTTGAAAATTTTAATATTATTTAATTATTATCATATTGTAAATTTATAACTGCAGTCACTAAAATGTTACATGAAACACAATTTCGTAATTTGTTTTCTATCATCACATTAATTTTTTAAAAATGTTTGCATAATACTTAAAAATTTTGCAAGCATGGACGATTCTAGAATATTGAGTGGGGGTGACAATTGTCCCCCATTATTTAAAAGAAAATTATTTTCTCAGTATGATGTGTCTATTGTGTACCCCCATTTTTAATAATATTGCTTAATGATTGTTTAGTATATTTTATTGACAAATATTAAATTTCTAATTTATATTATACCATAATAATTGGAACATGGTTTAATTTGGTTCAACGGTTATCCTCTAATTTTGATAATTAAACATTTATGATTATGCATCATGAGCCAAAGTCTGTCGTCTAAATGCGGTTTACCTTGGTTCACGTGGTTTGCATGCTATTGCGTGAGCCCGTGGGGTTTACCCGGTACGCACCCGAAGGGTAGCGGCGGCGGGTTCTCTACGATAAAAAAATAATAATTAAATAGCGTTATATATATGCTAAACTACTAAATTATTAAACTACTACATACATAGTTTACTTATCCTACTAAATTACAATCATAGCAAAAACCGATTTAAGACCAAAACCGAACGGAAATCGAAGAAAATCGGGGAAAACCGATCTGGAACCGAAACCGAAAATTAAAAAACCGAACCGATTTAAATAGTTCGGTTCCGGTTATACCTTCTAACCGAACCGATAAAAAGCGAACTGAACCGGTTACTAATATTAATAAATAAATAATATATTTTACATATATAATATATATATTATTTATGAATTTTCTAAACATTATAATAGTATTATCATATTATAAAATCAATTTGTAATCTGTTAAGACTTACCATTGCCTTTCTGAACCCTTTTAATATCATTGCTTAATGTTATTTGCCTGGTGAGTTTAGGTACAGAACTGTTTGAACTAGTATTTAAGTAATAATTCAGAACACTTTGAACGTCACGAATAAAAGAATGGGACAACTGTTATTTTTTTTTAGTGTCTTCAGCTCCCCAAAACATTTTCTACTAAAACTGTAGTAGAAGTTTTGTCAAGACACATTTCTTTGCTTTTATCTCTTTTATTTACCATCACAATTATAACAAAGTCGTGGTTTTTAATTGTAAGCTGTTGGAGATATGATTTATGAGGTGGGGTATTTTCAATATATTATCTTTAGTTCATCTTTCATGTGAATAAGTTTTTTGTTATTGAGATGAAAGATTCAGTAATTTTATAACTGATTATTAGTAGCTTTTCGTGCTTGTTTTTAGCTGATTAATTGTCTAATTATGGCTGAATAGTTTAGTGATCTAATTTCATGTATGGTGGGGCAAAAAATAGCTCTCGAATATGATTACTTTCACTTTCCTCCAATTTTGCCTCTATGATTTACAAAACAATCTTTGCAATTTTCTGTTATAACCTTTGAGTTTATTTTCCTTGTGTTTCTCACTTTATTCACGGGAAAATTAACATATTGAATGATGAATATTTTTCTCGAAGGGTGACTTTGTAGATTGTATTTGTAACTGGAACCGAATCCATTACAACCGAATCGATGTTTTTTAAACCGAATCTGACCGGCGGTTGCGGTTTTGGATTTTAGAAACTCAATATATATATAGTTGTGGTTCTGGTTTTAGCCGAAAACCGAGCCAAATTGGCCCATACTCTCCCCTAACTTACCCTATTATTAAATAACTTAATTAACATTGTTATATATACGCTAAAATACTAAATTGTTAAATTACTAGATATAATATATTTATGCTATTCAACTACGACCACGGGTTATTCTATAATTTTTATTACAAATTTATAATTATTATATATTTATATAAATGTTTTAAAATTATAATATGACGGGACAAATAAAATTTTAAAATATTAACGGGTACCCATGCATCACATTGGGATTTTAAGCTAATATTAATAAAAATATTATAATACATCATTTTCAGTGGATGAAAACTTATGTTTATTAAAGTTATTTAACAATTTAATTGAATTTTATTTCAAATAATTATTTTTCATTTTGTAATTTATACCCCAATTCTAAATTCCCGCAATCACCACTATTCGTAAGTGTTTGTAATTTGTATTAATGCATGTGCATTAACAGTTCTAAAAATCCTTCATACGTGATTCATCTTTAATTAGTTAGCTCTTAGGTAATTACTCCATTTTTATCCCACCAGGGATAAGTTAAAAGTGTATAATTAACACAAATAATTTGGCACAGCGATGTAACATGAAATGTCTATTCCAGATTATCTGTCAATAGTTCGGATGGCCATTCCATTAATTTTGTTTAAGAAATAAGGATGTGACACGCAATTCATATGCTATACATAACATGTTACATGGGTGTCATATTTTTCGTTTTTATGTTATTTAAAAATATAGAATAATGTTAATATCTACCCTACGTGTCTCAGTTTTTTGGGCACAACTGCATTTGCATTCTCCGCTAATATTCGAAAACAAAAACACACACACAGATGTTAGAATTTACTCCATGTATTCGGAGGCATATCCAGAAACTTTAACTTAAGTATCACCACGTAAATTTTGACTTATATTCTAATTTTAATTTAATTTATATTTTACTCCCTCCGTCCCTTTCAATTGTTTACATTTTTTAGAGAGTGTCCGACACGTAGTTTAAGGTGCATATAAAGTATAGCTCTGTAATTTTTTTTACAATTTTGTTTTTCTGAATAAAAATTAAAACATTCAACTTTTATTTAAAAAAAGAAAATTGTAAAAATAAGTTACATAACTATAATTTTTATGCACTTTAAAATGTGTGCCGGACATTTACTCAGAAATGTAAACAATTGGAAGGGACCGAGGGAGTAATTTTTTATAGGAATATTTTTATAATTTTTTAAAAAATTAATCATAAAAAATTTTAAAAAAATATTTACCGGATCACGTGTCCCCGAACCCCTTAATAGATTCTCTTTACTTGCATTTTTGCCATAAATTTTAGTCTGAGTCGTCTGAAATTTAATAGGTTTCGGTTTAAATAATTGTCCACTCCATAAAATTTGAAATAAATACATTATTTCGATTTAACAGCATTTTAACTCGTCTCGTCTAGCTTGATTAAACTTATACTTAATGTTTTAATCATCAACAAACCTGAGTTAATTTAATCCTATTTCATATTGTCGACCAGTCCATTTCAAGCTGCCGACTCGAATATTAGCTTTAAAATATGATATATACAGTAATGTGATTTTATTTGTGCAACCACTTTTAACTAATTTTCTTTTGAAGTTTGCAGAGTTTAAAGCAAACTGATTCGAGGATCCGAAAAGACATTATTACCCTTGACTGTACAAAATCAGGAATTTTGATTCCAACATTTAGGTGAGTGATAGAAGTAAAAGCAAAGCATGAGCAGATGATGACACGTGTCAGGGAAGCTCGTGAGGTGGACCCTCCAGCTACTGAGGACTTTTGATCCCAACACCCACGTTAGACAGAACGGAGGCTGTTACTTGAAATATGTGACACAAGGGTGTTCAGGGTTAGTCAACCTGATCAAATCGATCCAACCCAATTCTCTTTTAGGTCGATTAAACCATTATAAAAAAATTCAATTCATGGTTGGGTTAAAAAAATTTCAAACCACATTAAATGGATTTGATACGGTTTCAAAATTTTTTCGCCCAACCCAACCCGAATTAACTTAAATCTAATTCAATAATTTAAATATAATCTATATATTATATGTAATTGTACATTATATAATATAAATATTTTTATTTATAGTTAAATTTCGTATATGTGTTTATAATTTACAATATAATATACATTATTTAATCAGATTTAAAGAATAGTACTATAACTGTAGGATATACTATTTGAAATTACCAAATACATATAGTATTGAAACTTTTTTTTATATAATCATTCAATCCGTTCAAATCAAACCAACCCGACCCAAACCGATATACAACGGGTAAGGTTTAGTTAGGATTTTATATTTTACGAGTTGGGTCAAAAAATTTCAAATCAATTTAATTGGTTGGGGTTGTAAAAACACCTCTAACCCGGCTAACCCGACCCATTAACATCCCTGATGTGACAACCTAAGGTGTCTGATTGTATTAACTTCCAGTAAGACACCGCCGCGTGTAAGTTCGTTAGATCTGAACACGTGCCATTTGTTTTCTCCTCAGTTGCCGCCTTGCTGGGACGCACGTGATCGCACATTGTTCGACCTAGCTCTTTTTCTCCAGTTTTCGAAAACAGATTTAAGTTGTAGAGTTGGTTTCTTTACCTAAACCAACATGAACCAATTTGAAATGGATGTTTTCTTTGAAATATTGCGGTCTTTTTTGACAATTAGCGTTAACAAAAATATAATTAAGTTAGTTGTTTAACTAGCTAATGGAGTAAATTATCGAACTAACGAATTGTATTTAATAGTTTAGTAAATAGTTGTTTAACTTAATAAGGGGCCATTTGTTAAATTTGAATCATTTTTTTCTCGACAATTAAAATTCTGAACGATTTATAATCTGAATGCTGGACTATTAATCCTGTTTGATAAATAAATATCAAAATTTCTGAACGATAATATTTGTTGATCATATCCTTACGTATATGTAAAAATTAATTTGTATTTTAATCTTAATAATCAAATAACAATTTACACGTATTTTGAAAACTTAATAATAAAAACATACATATATTTTGAATAAATATTATCCATTTAAAGAGTAAACAATATTTTTTGTCGTAAACATGAAAAATATATAATTGTAAGTTTAATTTTAAAATTATTAAACAAATTTTAGACAAATGTATTCATAATAAAATCCACATAATTATTTGAATATAAACATATTTAAAAACTAAAAAAATAAGTATAAATGTTAAATAAAATTAATATATGGCATTGAATTTTAATTTTATACTTTTTTTAAGAAAATCACATATGTATTATAAATAAATATATTATATTTTTGCATTATGGTCTAGTGGCTTGATATTATAACTTACGATATCCTACATGAACCATCGAGCTATATTTTTTTGGATGAGTCGTCCAGCAAAATTCTTGGCTCATCCAGCTAACAAAAAAATTTATCAAACAAACTGAACAAGTGATTCAAGTCTCGTCCATTACTTTTGGTATGGTACACGGGTTAACAAATGACCCCTAAGTTTAGTATATTTTAACTAAACACATATTAATCACTTAATTGAAAAACTCTTGCAAATAAGTTTTTCAAAATTATCTGATTGGATTCCATATTGACAACCAAGCAATATTAGAAAATTTATCTAATCGAACTTCTAATTTGAGTCAGTTCATTATTTTCTCCTCAAATTTTTAAATTTCAAACATATATTAAAATAAAAAAATTAGGGGTTCAGAAAAAATAGTTGTAAATGAACTCAAATATTACAACAATAGCAAATAAACATATGTGCAAATTAGTTATAAAAAAATTCTCTAGTCATATAGTGTTATAATTAATTTGTAATAATATACTTACTCCGTCCCTATAATTGTTATCGTTTATGAGAGAGTGTTCGACACATATTTTAAGATGAATAGAAACTATAATTCAATAAATTTTTTTTAAAAAAAAATTCTGAATAAAAATATAACATTTAATTTATAATTAAAAAAATGAATTATATAACTATTTTTTATATTAATTTTAAAAAACTACTATGAATAGAAGTGACAGAGGAAGTATATAATATATAAACTACTAAATCGTAACATACTTGCAACCTCAACTTTTCCTCATTTACAAATTATAACTTAAACCAATCAATCTTCAAGCTGCTACGCTACTTACAAGCTTACATCCCAATGGAAAGTGTTGAATTTCCTTTTAACTATTATGGAAATGATTTTTTTCCACAACTGAACTATTCCTATATGTCAAATGACTAAACTAAAGCGTTGACCGACCGTGTTTCATGGATGAGTAGCAATGTATCATAATAACCTCTTCATGGTTCTTTAAAAAATAACACAGTGTTAATTAAATACACATCCTCCTTCCACATCTGCATAGAACTCACAGTAATTTATACTATATAATATAATAATCAGAATGGGGTAATTTGTAATTTAGTTATCCCTCATTTTGGTTATCCCTTTACATCACGATCGTCGGATTTATTTTATCAAATAATCAGAGCTGTTAGATCCACATATTAAAAAATACACTCCACAAATTCTTAGGTTCGAATTCCGTCAACAACAAACATTTATATTATTATTTATAAAGATACATATAAGTTCTCATGTTCGAATCTCTCTAACAACAAACATTTATATTATTCATTTTATAAGGATACATATTAGTTTTCAGGTTCGAAAGTCACTAAGAACAAATATTTATATTTTTATTTATGAATAAGATGTCATCAATTATATATTTTTATACTATTTGAAATTAAATTGAAATTATACACAATAAAATTATAATGATATAATCATTATTTAGTATTTTAATACTTATATAGAATTTAAATAAAATTATATAAAATAGAAATGAATATATATATATATATTAATAAAGACCCGTGTATCGCACGGGCCGTAAGCTAGTTTTAATAATGTATGCATAATAATTAAAATGATTAGATACTAAAACGTGAGCATTTAGTAAGGAGCATTTAGTAAGGGACGGAGACACACGTTCTCCTTAAAATAAAATTTCAGATTTTTTATTATTAATTTAAAAAAAAATATATGTAAGTACGTTAACATTATTTAAAAAATATAAAAATGTATTTAGAAAATTAGGAGCAGGCAGGATAATTAACAATTCAAAACTTTCTGTCATAAAAAAAATAGATGGTTTGGTTTATGTACGTAAACATATAGTCACTGATCACATGCAAAGACTGCATGCAATGTCAGATTTTAATTTTAAACCTTTAAAGTAATTTATCATATCCTTTCATTTTCATTGGTATACGCAAATGTTTTAAACTGTCCCCGCAGCGCCTGGAGATTTACATATGTGAGATAAAATAATTATCAACTTAATAACTGTATGGGCAATGAGTACGTGCCCAGTGACGTGGTATTAGATCCAGGTGAGCTGCACTTGCATAGGCAATGAGTAATTTTTACTAACATTTTTTTGGTATTATTAATTTTTTTAAAAAATAGTACTCTCTCCGTCCCAAAATATTGTTCTCGTTTTGATTTTTTGTAATGTTTATGGTATGTGATCGACTACTAATTTATGTCTAATCTATAATATTAAGTGATTTTGTTGGATTCGTATTTATGAATATTTTAATACAATGAAATTTTGATATGTAATATTAATACAAAATTAAAGATATTAACAATAAAAAATGTGCATTGACAAACGTGTTCAACACAAATAGGAAACGTTTTTAGGGACGGTCAATATAAAATCAGTTATTACTATTTTTTGGATACTACACCACTGACTTAAAAGAAATATTCATTAAATTAAACTAAAAATCAATATTCGAAACGAAAATAGTTACTAAATTTTACTTCACCTAAAACTAGCCCTTGATTTTGTCCTAGATGTCCACTCCTCTACTTAATCATGCATTTTATTATTGAATGGATCACCAATCTTTAATTCTTTACAAAGAAAATAGTATAAAGATATATAATAATTTAAATTACATCTACTGCAGTGATTCTGTAAATACACATTGACAGTCCTTTGAATGAACAATCAATGAAAGAAGTTAATGACATGTAAAAACATTCTTGTAATGGATTTATCTGTGTGAGCGAGAGTACAATTTGCTATATGATGTAGTGTAGGTACAAGTACAACACTTAATTGTACTTTAATATCCTGTTGAGATCTGTTATTTGTTACTCCCGGTCCGGTCCCGTAATACATTTCCTATATTGATTTCGGACACTATTAATATTAAATGATTGATTATTAATCTACGTCTAATCTATAAGATCAAATATAGTTATGAGTGATCTCGTTGGATTCGTATTTACGAATACTTTATACTAATACGAAATTAAAAATATAAACAATCAAAAGTGTGTATTGACAAACGTGTCTAATATAAATATGAAACGTTTTTAGGCACGGAGACAGTACCATATTTTAATTACCATAGTTTGCTTCCGAAATACAAACAGGAGTTTATATTAAAAATTAATTTAATATACAAGATAGACTTAAAATTTAAATTCAACAAAAAGCCGGAACTCAAATATATACTCGTGTCGAATACTTTTAATTAGTCGGAGCAATGTAACACTTAGCAGACTTCACAAAAGATCTACTCTCGTAATATTAAATGTTACTTTTCAAAAAATATAAAAACAATATTAAATGATAATGTTATGCTGGAAATTAGAAAAAAAATAGAAATTTTGTTTGCATTGGTTGCAGAGTAAGTATTTCCTAATCTGCTACTGGTTATGTCCTATTCAATTTTATACACTTTCCTTATTAGAATATTAATTTAATCTTATACATTTGAAAACTTAACCAAAATAATAATAATTTTATAATTTAAAAATTAACTACACCTATTTAAATCTACACTTCCTTTCACTTCACTAACTTTATATGACTGATCTCATTACTTTATCTATTTTTCTTTTTTAATTTAATTTATATTATATATTTTTTTAACTTTCGTGACCGAATCAAATATATACATGTCAATGCTACCCAGAAATCCTACATTGAAGCTCAAGTTAAATAACGGACTCGTACATTTAAGCTCAAGTTTCATAACGTGTCACATGTCAAAAATTGATGGCTAAAGCCTAGATTCGTACATTTCCATGTGACTGCCGCTGTCACATTAGCCCAGCTTCCAACTCAAAACTGCCCAAACAAACATTTCTTACAGTTACGGTGACACCAAAAAGTTAAACCAAAAATAAATGAAATTATATAATATAAAAACTGTTGAAGGGCACTTATGTCAGTGCCCAACACTTCTTACAGTTGCACCTAGAAATCAAGAACGAATTTTTAATATGGAAGGTCCATGAACCAGGGCCCGTTTGGTAAACTGTAAATTGTATAAAGAGCAGGGGCAGTTGGGGTGTCTCTTCTCTCACTTGTGCTGGACTTCTCTTCCCTCCAAAGTCTAGCGAGAGAGAGAGAGAGAAAAACACAGAGAGAGAGCCAGAGAGAGGGAGAGAGGGAGGGGGAGAGAGAGAGAGAGAGAGAGAGAGAGAGAGAGAGAGAGAGAGAGGATCATAGAGAGGAATAAATTCTGTGATTAAAACTAGAGGCACCACCACACTTTTATCTTCCTTTTTTATTCCTTGCTTTCATTTTTGTTCTTAGGCCACCTTTTTTACATTAGTTTTAGTAAATCATGCAAGTTTGAGCTTCTGAGAAGTCATTTATTTGATTGTACTAGTTTGCACAAGGCTTTCATGTGATTAACATAACTATAGTATTGAGTGAGAATTTAGAAGACATAAACACTTATGTAATTGTTTAGTACTATAAGGAGATAAAGAGAACATGTTGTTAAAGAACAGAGAACAGAGTTCAAGAAGCAGTAGTGTTATATCTCAGAAATGGACTCTTTTGCTCTGTCTTGGAAGCTTCTGCGCTGGATTGTTCTTCACCAATAGGTTTGTCTACTTTCCAAGTTCATAAAAAGTATGTGTGTGTGTGTGTGTGTGTTTTTGTGTGTGTGAATCTTCTTGATCATGATAATGTTATGCAAGTTTATAGAATTATGATTATGAGATCTATATTGAAATTTTTTCTTTGTAAAATTAATTCTTGGTATAAAATGTAGATGGTGTTTGAGGTTTTTGTACCACTAGTCCAAGGCATATCTTTTCTTGGATATTCATCTTTATTTCAGCCATTTATTTATTTTGAGGTCAATGTCATAAGTTTGACTATTTTTTTATGAGGGAAGAAAGATCAATGTTAGATTTTAGATATGTATGTTTACACTTGAATCCTTGCAGTTTTAAATGGTCAATTGTTAGAACGCCATGCTTGATCATAAGTTTTCGGAAAATTTTAATTCTTTGCAATACTAAAATTAATATATAATTGTATGTTGATTTGCTTTCTTTGTTTCTCCCTTTTTCTTTTCTCTTCATGATAAGTATTCAAGCATTACTGCTGTAGCTTTCATTTTTATTTTTTTTATGTAGATGATGTTCCGAAAAGTTACTAATCATCATGATATTTTTTTAATTTGATGATATTTTTGGAATAGTGCATGATTTGAGATTATTATGATTGATATAGTGGGAAAATTGGTACATGTAGTTTGACAATAAGTTTAATAATTGATGTAGAATGTGGACAGTACCTGAATTTAAAGGTCTTGCAAGGACTACTGCAGTAGAAGCTGAAAGCCTTAAGTTGGTTTCAGAGGGTTGTGATCCAAAGGCAGTGAGTAGCTGTACCTTTTTTTCGGCTTTTCTTCCCTATAATACGTTAATAACACATGACGGTGTTTTATTTTTTGATGACTGCTACCTCATTTGTAATCTGATCGGATTGTGTGCGAGTTTCTGCAGTTGCAGGAAAGATATGTAAAGGGTGAAATCGAAGAAATATTAGGAGAAGTTTCTAGGAGTCAGAATGCAATGCAGTAAGTACTTTCATTTCTTTCGAGTGTATATCCTAATTGAAGATTAGCCAAAAGTTTTTACAATCTCAGTATGACTAAATTGAGCAATTTATTGGTAGGACACTGGACAAAACTATATCAAATTTAGAAGTGGAGCTAGCTGCAGCTAGAGCAGCGCAGGAGTCTATTCTAAGTGGTTCTCCTCTATCAGAAGATTTCAATAAGACTAATCAGTCATCTGGTAGAAGAAAATATCTTATGGTAGTAGGAATTAATACCGCTTTTAGCAGCAGGAAAAGAAGAGATTCAATTCGTGCCACATGGATGCCACAAGGTTCTTACATTCACTTGTAGCCAAAATATTATTATTATCTCTTTACATGCTGGAATAATATCTTATCATAGTTTTTTTCCTTTTTGAATTGGGTTTAGGTGAAAAAAGAAAAAAATTGGAGGAGGAGAAAGGCATAATCATTCGCTTCGTCATTGGCCATAGGTGAGTAGCATACATTTGGTGTCTTTTGCAACATGAATGTACTTGTTTCAATACAATGTTTGAATTCACTACATTATTAGTTTAAAACAAGCTGAATCTGTTAACTTTAAGGATCCCACAAACTGCTATTTTCTTTAACTTACAACTCGCTTGTGGCCTAATGTGCTCCAATGGGCCATTTCTGTATACGGATCTATCATCAAAGTATTGTTTGCATCTTATATGATCATGGTGTAAAGGATGCAATGTTTAGAATACTATTTCTGGATTAACATCCCTAAATTATACTCTGTATCAAAGTCCTTAAGGTTATTAAGTATATCTGTAGGTGATTATCAGGATAACAAATCAGCATGTCAGATAGCACCGTAAATATGTTATGTATGTGCCCGTAGTTTCCACTCATAAAAAATCTTTCTACTCTCTTACGAATGCATTTTTGTGTAAAAAGATTGATATGCTTAACTAGCTATAATTTCAGTGCCACAGTGGGCGGTATCCTAGACAGAGCTATTGAAGCAGAGGACAAAAAGCATGGAGATTTCTTAAGACTGGTAAGGCGTTTTTGTAGCTTATTCTTAGATGATTATTTACTTCTTTTCTACTACTCAATGTCTATCAAGTTTTCATCATTTCTTGCCTGTATACAAGCTTATTAATTTAATGTATTTCCATATGGGCAGGATCATGTTGAGGGGTATCTTGAATTGTCAGCGAAAACAAAGAAATATTTTGCTACAGCTGTTTCTTCGTGGGATGCAGAATTCTATATCAAGGTTGATGATGATGTTCATGTAAATATAGGTAATTGTATTCTTATTTTTGAAGTATCATATTTTTCTCTTGCTTTATCAGTCAAAAAAATCCACTTTTATTTGTTCCCCTCGTATTTGTAACTTCTTATCCTCTTAAGAAAGCTTCATTTCATTATCTTGTGCAGCAACACTAGGAGAAACATTAATTAGACACCGGAAAAAGCCCAGAATATATATTGGATGCATGAAATCCGGTCCAGTCCTTGCTCAAAAGTAAGTCTATTTGTATGCTAAATGTGCCTAAATCTGCTGTAATGTTCTATGATGAAAAGCAAATTATTAATCCTAATATTGTAGATGCCAATGCTCTTAATTAAACAAAAATAAAGAATTACCTCTAGTGACTGAAATGTTAAGATTTACTGCAGCTATTAACCAATGCCATCCTTAATGTTACAGGGGAGTGAGGTACCATGAACCTGAATACTGGAAATTTGGGGAGACGGGAAACAAGTATTTCCGACACGCGACAGGACAATTATATGCAGTTTCGAAAGATTTGGCTACCTACATTTCAGTAAATCAGTAAGTATTACTTTTCGTTAGTGTATATTATTAGCACAAATCCATTTTTAAGCCTTTGACACTTTACTGAGTCTGACTTAATTTGCTTCTGACACTCACCATGTTCAAACTTATCTCAGGCATGTGCTACACAAGTATGCCAATGAGGATGTCTCCATGGGAGCTTGGTTTATTGGACTCGATGTGGACCATATTGATGATCGCAGACTTTGTTGTGGGACTCCACCTGGTAAGTTAAACTTAAATTCCATTGATTTATCGTAACCTTGTTATCGAAATAAATTTCAGTTTCATCACTCGATTATATATCATTCGTTTGTCTCGGACAGTAGACAGAACTCTAATAAGAGTCTTAAGTACAACTGTAAAGTAATCTTGTGGCTGGAGAGAACAAGGATTCTCCAATTAGTTACAAGTTCAGTGATGGAGATTCCCATATGGGGCACAATGTCTCTTGGCCACATCTGCAGAATGCACACACTCATTTATGACATTGACAACTACACTACCGGCTGTTTTAAATGGAGAATATGTAAAGGATATCGGACATGCCCTACTCACTTATTGTTTCTTCCACTTTTGTGCATCAGTAAATCGACAACTACAAGCCCGTATGTTTAAAGAAGTGGGATTTCATACCAGCATTATTAAATCTATTACATTTAAAGTGCCCCAGAGAAACTATATAGCAATAATTATACAATGAGTTTTCAATTTTCATCAACCGTCTTAAATATATTACGTAAAAACAAGTTGCATCATGTTGTGTTTGACAGACTGTGAATGGAAGGCGCAAGCGGGAAATGTGTGTGTGGCTTCATTTGACTGGACATGCTCTGGAATATGCCGGTCAGTAGATAGGATTAAAGACGTTCATAGACGCTGTGGCGAAGGCGAGAATGCTGTGTGGAAGGCGGCATTTTAAGAACACGGATAATAAGACGAAGCACTGCTGGTGCTAGTTTTTCGGTTACACTTGTAAAGAGTAAATGTGATATACAGGGGAAGGAAGAAGAGAGAAAAAAAGAGGCAGAGCGCCCTTGCTAAGCCAATTTTCTCCATTTTTGGGGAGAAAATTGACTGAAAAGCAATTTGAAGTGCAAGCAAGTGGTGGTCACCACCATATTTTTTACACTGCTTGGAGGACCATATTGTAAGTCGCATCAATGGTTACTGAGCTCATAATAAATAAATTTTGTTTTTTGCTTCTTCCATTTACATCAAATTTATCAGTAAATAAAATTTCGAGCATTGTAAACTCAGTTTATGAAAAATAATAAAACTGGTCAGACTACCCTAACAGTAATAAAGACGAAAATTGCATTTTCAATATGGTAATACAATCCGACATTAGTACATTCGTGCCGCGGGAAAAACGCAAGAATCGTTGTATATGTTTCAGGTTTTTTGTGCATCTCTGGTGCATAAGTTTTTTAGTTGGTCAACCTTGATGATCCTCTTATAAATGGGTGAATAATAAAAACGATATGAGTACATATAAAGGCAGGGGCGTAGCTAGGAAACTTAGTGAGGTCGATATGGCTACCCTTACAATAAGGGCATATAAAATTTGGAGATGCTTTTCTAGCTAGGAGGTCATGGACAAGAGCAATATCTCCAACTTTATTTTCTCCTCACCAAACTATAATGAATCAAGGAAGCAGGGTTTGATAGCTGAGCTTGAGCTACTTTGAGTGCGGTGGCTTCATAAATTCAGAATATTAGCCTGATGTTTCAACTACTTGTTAAAGAAAAGCATATTTCTATACTATTTGAGGGCAGGTGAGGTTATCGAGAGCAAATACAACAGGTGTCTTATATAATGTCTTAAATCAAAATTTAGAGCATTTAACAAGAAAAATAGTTCCAACAGTGTCTAGTGATGCCTTATATCACTAGGACAACCTATTTGTGCCTTATTTTTAATTCACTTCTCAAATTTCCCTATTTTATATTTTATTATATATTATTATACACTCTCTCTTTCTCTCTCTACTATATATTATACTTAAATAATGAAAGTAAACTTTTAAGAATAAAATATTAAATATATAATAAGGATAAGACACATTATTAGAGTTGAAGTAAGATAAATATGTTCTAAATTACTAAGACATAATATTTTATATTATATTTAAGGCTTTAACTAAGACATAGTTGGATTTGCGACCCAAACGTTATCAAGAAAGTCTAGATATTAGGGCACACAGTAAACTGCAGATACTAATGATAAAAATTAAATAAATAAATGTAAAAATGTAAAACTAAATGGTAAAAAGTTGAAAGTGGGGAATGTGGATGAGATAGCTGAAGTAAAAAAAGATTATTTTTTTTAGTCTCTAATGGGTGTTCGATTCTCTCGCTAATATCGAAATTTATCGAACAATGTATATCACTCTACGTTTGGAAAAAAAAGAAAGAAAAAAATGAGATAAAATCATAAACAGTATGAAATTGAAGTGTAAAACAAAGAAGCAACAAATTTCATAAAAACATTTAAAAGAAAGAACATAAGAAACACATTAAGCCCAGTTCTAATGGGCTTACTTTGTTTGAGTCCTAGAATACAACACAAGCTAGCCCAACCCATATTAGCCCATGCCAATGCACTACAACACCTTTCACATTGTAACACTTGCATAACTGGGGAACAAGAGGAAAAAAGTACTACAACTTCAGCTTCTTGAGTTCTTGTCAAGTTCACAAACCAACCTACACACACAAACACAATCATTTGGCAATGAATCTAACAAGTGCATATACATATCCATTGGACCCTATGAAAAGATAGTACCTTTTTATAATAAATTTACGAAAAAATGATACGAGTAAAGAATTGGGAGGAACAATACGTGATATTGGCACGGCTCAATCAGAAAGCAAAGTCCTTAATATTTTGAACACAACTTTCTTATTGAACCGGACCAATATCCCGTTTAGCTACTCCCTTATATCAAATGCATGTATTATTATTAACGTCGTGGTGTCAACGCAAGTATCACATCGAGAAAATAAGAGATAAAAGGAAACGGAGGAATGAAAGTGAGAACAAGGGGAAGAGGAAGTGACAAGGAGGAGAGTTGTAGAAATGGAGGTGATAAAAAGAATGAAATAAGAAGAGGGTGAAGTAAGCAATAAATATTTTCAACTACCCATTAACAAAAGAAGTTGAGAATATTAACTTAAGGAGACTCAGAGGGACAAAACTGGAGCTTTAAATAAACTGCATTCAATGGGGATGGGTACAAGTAGCAGAGGATGTTTGGTTTGCTTCTGTTTTTTCTTCAGGCTTCTTTTATTTACCCCATTCAAATCAACTGCTTCTATTTGGCGCTTCTTTTCATAGCTTCATTTCAGTATTTTAACTACAAGAATGAGTGAGATATGAGAGTTATTCAAGATTCTCATAGTACCAGTTACGTTACGTTTCATTTGTTGTGATGTTAACTAGGTTCTTGGCTGTTTAGCCACAATCAGTCTTCGATTAAACGTTTTAGTACAAACTTTCTTCCTCTAAAATCCTTTCCTATCTGTCCTCTAAAATCGTTTCCTATTTTTGTTGTTCCTCTAAAATCGTTTCCTATTTGTGTTGTACAAGTTTGTCAATACACACTTTTGATTGTTAATATTTTTAATTTCGTATTAGTATTAAATATAAAAACTTCATTGTATTAAAATACTCATAAATACGAATCCAACATAACTATATTTGATCTTATAGATTAGACGTAAATTAGCAATCAATCGTTTATCATGAATAATATAAAAAGTCAAAAGTTAAACGTAATATGGGATGGAGGGAGTAACACTTTTGTAGTCTGCTTGAAATAATATTAATTTAATTTTGTACTTCATGATCTCTTTTTTTTTCCGTTTTTTTTAAGTTGATTGAACGCACGTATTGACTATGTATTTGTAAGATTTGAACACTCAATCTCGCGTAAACAACTGAGCGCGATAGATGCTGAAAATGGGGACCTTGGTTGGTCTCAAACAAGGCCCCTTGTAATTGCGATGATCAAATAAGTCTTGTTGTCTCAATGGATCAGCAGAAAAAATCGAAACCGAAAAAATAACTGAAAAAACCGATAAATTAAACTGAAAAAAATAAAACCGCTAAAAAACCCGAAGAAAATCGAACCAAAAAAAACCGAATTAGCGGTGTGGTTTCGGTTCCGATTTTCAATCAAAACCGAACCGAAATTAACCGCACCGCTATATTTTATATATATATATAATGTTATGTATATATACATGTATATGTTATCATAACCTGGTTCTAATATTTTGTTAACTAAATATTTACTTAACATTAGTATGATAAATTATATAATATAATACCATAAATTAATTATGATTAATATGTAAATACTCTTAAATCATAATTTTTATATATGTATATAATCAATTTTATCATATGTTTCAATATATACTCTCTTTTTTTTCATTGTTGTGAACATATATTTTTTTATCATATTTCGTATCTATTATTTAAGATAATATGAATTATACATTCAAAAAATAACTTTATGAAATATATCAAACAAATTCTAAAGTGACAAATCTTTGGTGATTAATATAATATTATCATTTAACTTGATGTTATTTTTTTAACCACATTACCAACAAAAAATTGTACAAATAAAAAATGTATAAAAAACTGAATAAAAACCGAAACAGATGAATAGTTAACTGAAACCGAAAAATCGTTTTAAGCGGTTTGGTGACGGTTAATAGCAATTAACCGAACCAAACCGCATGTATTGGTTTAATTACAGTTAATACTAAAAACGGCACTAAACCGCACCATACACACCCTATTTGTACTTGTTAATTCAGTTCTTTTACCGAAAATCTTGTGTCGAAAATGATCAGGCTCCGGGGTCTGGCGTACAAGTTGGAAACTTCGCCCCCAGCTTCCACTTCAGCTTAGCGAGCTTCTCACCAGCTTCTTGTGCTCATCGGTTGGCTCTTAAATCACCAAGAGCCAGAAATTTATACTCCCTCCGTCCCAAAAAATATCTCCTGTTTTGATATATTTTTTTTTTATCGTAGGTAACCCGCAGCCGCTACCCTTCGGGTGCGCACTGGGTAAACCCTACGGGCTCACGCAATAGCCTGCAAACCACGTGAACCAAGGTAAACCGCATTTAAGCGACAGCCTCTGGCTCAGGAGGCATACTTTAACCAACTGAGCCAACACTTGCGGACCCTGTTTTGATATTTTACACTATTTATGCTAAGAGATTGACTACTAATTTACGTCTAATCTATAAGATCAAATATAGTTATAAGTAATCTTGTTGGATTCATATTTATGAGTACTTTAATATAATAAATTTTTTATATTTATGATTAATGTAAAATTAAAGATATTAACAATTAAGAGTTTGCAATGACAAACGTGTCTCACCCAAAAAAGAAAAGTATTTAGGGACGGAAGGAGTATTATTTATAAAGAGCAGGTTAGGAGCCTATCGGAGATGCTCGATAATTTTACTAATTTAAGACAGGTTGTTAGGAAAATATATTCTTTGAGCTCAGAACTCATTAACTCTTTATGGTCCATGCTGCATTCATGTTGCAGTGCAGGTTCTAGCTAGTTGATGTGTAAGGTGTACACTTATATAACTTGGACGCAAAATAATAAACGTTTGTGTCCAATAATATGTAGAAAATACTCTTATTTTAATTAATTGTATCACAAATTTTATTATTAGTGTTTAAATTCTGTAAGTTTCTTCTCCACTTTCCCGTTTTATCATATTTTCCGTTTTTTACCAATAAAAATGGAAAGGACACCAGACAATCAAATGAAAGAGATAGAATGGTTACTAGGCTGTGATTCGACGCGGAGGCGCCGGCTCGAACTCGAACTCGAACTCGTTTAATCGTTTAAATGAGCTCGACTCAGCTCGTTTAGTCAAACGAGCCTAGTTTTACTAGAAGTTCCGGTTCGATTATTTATCCAAGCCGGTTCGACTCGATTCGTAAAATTAAACGACCCGGGATCGGGTAGAGTTTTTACTTGATTAAGTGTAAAATTAAATGAGATTCACCCGATTCGTTAAAACCGGCTCGTTTAGCTAGCTCCACTCGACTCGTTTCACGATTAGTTAAACGAGCCGGTCCGACTCGATTAAACTCAACTCGAATTACGCCCGACTCGAAACTCGGCTTGTTCAGCCCGAATTACAGCTCTAATGCTTACCACGCTTGCAATTACTAGTGGACTTGTTCAAGAAGGGACAATAGGTTTGTTTTCTAGGCCTGTCAAACTATTTGAATATAGACTTTGTAATTACCATATTGGTCCAGCCCATAATGTTTGGGACAAACCGGGTATAGTCTTGGTGGGCTTACTTATGTAATTATGTCAAAACTTAAAAATAATAAAAAACATTTTTATTAGACTGAACATGAACTTTCTTCTGGTACTATTTCAACCCGATTCATCATTTCAAACATTTTTCACTCCGCAAATTAAAGAAAAATGCTTTATGTAGTAAATTTTGATTTGCAAAATTTTAATAAAATGTCACATGTCCATGTTTTATTTGCTAAATGAAAATAAACTCTACATTCACATTAATAACACCGATTAAATTATTTCATACCGCAATATCACGTCAAACATGTCATGTTATTTTATAATAATATTTTATATCTTTTTTTTACCGCTAGCATTACTTCAAATTAAATAATCCCGACCGGCTCAATTATTAATCAAATTCTTTTAAACAACTGCCATAAATATTAAATTTTCGCATATTCTCGAACGCACCCTAAATGATACAAGCAAAAAATTCTCTGTAACAGTGTTGATATGATAAAAAGAGGTTGATGTGGAGTAATATTTATTGTAGCATGGTGTTCGAGAAGTTCCCTGGAAATACATTTTTGGTTCCGTAATATTTTTCGAACCAAGTATGGTTATACATAAAAGCTGACGCGAATAAACCCTTGATATGAATCTAATGGAACAGGGCTTTGCCGATAAGATAAGAAAAAGGAAAGCAGGGACGTCACATTAAATTGGCAAATTGAAAAATGGGGATGCAGAAAAGCAATAGGCGTCACCTCAAATTAATAAAGTTAACAAGACCTGCAGATTGAAGGTAGGCGGATCCTGCCATGTACTCATCACATTCACGCAATTCACTTTCTTTTCTTGTCCTCGCAATAATACGTGAGAGCAGGAATGGCAAACAGGTGGGATGAAATCGGGTTTCGTAAGATTCAAATCTGATCCGTTATTTTTTTATTTTTTGTTTAGATCAATTTTGGATATGGATATTATAAATAAAGATTTAAATCCGATCTATTAAGCCCTTCAGGTTTCGGGTCGGTTTCGAGTTTAATTTAGATATTTAAGAATAATTAATAAAAAAATAAAGTTATATTATTATACAAATATGTTATTTTGAATATTAAGAATATAAAAATGGTACTTTTTATAATTTCAATAAAAGGTTGGTACTGTAGTCGATGTCTTATTTTACTAAAAATAGGTTAAAAGTTCGACTTACTCATGCGTGTTCGTTTGTTTAACAAAAAAATATAGTACTCTGCGTATATAGATAATTCAATATTAGCATCAAATATAAAAAATTTAACTATCCATTATTATCTAACAACTCGATTATAAACATTGAATTCAAATATATGTATTATTATTATTATAAAATTATGTAAGATAAAAATATATTATCGGATTTTTTCGGGTCGGTTTCGGATAGGGTTTAGAATGATTTCAGATTTCAGGTCCGGTATCAGTTCGGTATACCTAAGATCCAAATCCAGATCTAAACTTTTTCGGGTCTAAAATTAAGATCCAGATCCAAATCCAAAACTCGGGTTCAGATAAATCAAAATGGATCGGAAAGGGTCGGGTATTCGTTGGGTCGAGTAAAATTGTCATCCCTACATGGGAGAGGTCTGGGGATGTAGTAAGGAATATCGGAGAATACGTGTTTTTCTTTAAAAAATCGTGTTTTTTCATCATTAATTTTTTTAAAAATATATGAAATTATTCTCATAAAATTCAAAGATATAAGTGCATTTTCTCAAATTTTACTTGATGTCCTCCTCAAAAAATATCGATTTTTCTACCATGTGCCTATGAGTTCACAATAAATATAAAAAATTATAAAATTTAGCCATTTTGATTGGTGTTTTTTGTGTATACAGGTGAGTCCACCACTATTATAAAGAAAATACTAATCAACATGACTTAAACCCGTAAATTTCCACTATTATTGCACATGATACAAAATTCAAAAAAATATTTCTGAAACCATCCATGATCCTTTTCACGTATAATTGTATTCATTATAAATATTTTTTTTGTTATTTTCATGATTTCTGATGATGTTTCAACATAATGGAATAATGCAACAAGACTGTTTCAACAAGGTTTATCCGGATGTTTTGTAAGATAAGGATTAGGGTTTTATGTAAATCTTGTTCTAACTGGATAAATATCTTTTAAACTTATCTTCAACAAACCTTATCTTATAAACCAAGTTTGAATCTTTCAAAACTTATCTTTTACTTGGATTATCTATTTCAAACTACTAACAGATTAGCCTTCAAGATCAATTCAAATATTTTCAAACAAACTTGTTTTTAAAATCTTATCTTTTTTATCCTTTGTTTGAAATTACATCTGTTAGAACTTTGCTTATAAATACAACTCACATTTTTCAGATTTCAGCTAATACTTTTCACGTCAATTCTTATCATCTGAAAAATACCTTCTTGTTCTATACCCGAGATACATATACAGAAAACAAGAAGCCTAGTTTGAGTTGTAAACTTTCACATTATATTCTTATATCTGAAAGGTGTATTATATCACTTGTCCCGGGTTGTGGGAGTTTGATTACAAAAGGAAGGCCAAGTATTTTTGTGCTAGGTAGCTGTGTGCTAGGGAAAGGTTTCTTTCAAGTGGGCCAAGTTTATAATCAAGGAAAGTTTGTAAGTACTTTGTTTTAAGTGGATATAATACATTCTCTATGCTAGTTGGCATAGGGACTTGGATGTAGGCCATAGACTAGGTGTAGGGGCCGAACCAAGTGAAAACATCTTGTGTTTTTACTTATTAAGTTTTCAGCATTCTGCATTTTCTTTACTGTTATTTACATTCTGCAGTTAATTGAGATTGTCCCATTCATTGTCTCATTTGTAAAGTGACTGTCCCATTTGCATAAGAGACTGTCCCATTTGCCTTGACAGTTAAAATATAATATTATCTATCGAGCCATTGAATTTCAATTGGTATCAGAGCGGGTGCATTTAATTCTCTTTTTAATATTTATTTTGCTAGCGATCCATGGCTCAACCAGATAGGTATTCAAACAATTATCCACCACTGCTTTATGATGCTGAAAACTACAATGACTGGAAGTTCCGGATGAAAATCTTTCTCCAGCGTGATGCATTCGAATGGGATGCTGTAGAAAATGGTTTTACAATTCCTATGAAAGATGGAAAACCAAAATCCCTCAAGGATCTCTCTCCTGAAGAAGTGAATGCAATGAACTCCAATGCTAAAGCTATGAACCCACTTCTCAATGGCATGGTAGCTACATAATTAAGAAAAGTATCAGCATGTACTACTGCCAAACAGATCTGGGATACGATCAAAGTCAGCCACGAAGGCACGTGAAGTAAAATTAAGTATGCTCATGAGTGACAATGAAGGTTTCAGGTTGGAAAGAGATGAAAGCGTGCGAGATGCTCAAGGGAGATTTCTGACATTGATGAACTCTATCTCACTTCTGGAAAGGATCATTCCTCAATCTGAGATCAATAGGAAAATCCTCAGAGCAATGCCAAAGAAGTTTGCTCCAAAGGTTACCATTCTGCAGGATTCAACACTGCTTTTGACTATGGACACTCTAACACTGTTCAGTGAATTAGAAGAATTCGAAAATCAGCTACGCAGATATGATGAAGAAGATGAAGCTCCTCGTAAGAAAACTCTAGCACTTAATGCAGATGTAGACGAATCTCCTGATGATTCTGATGAAGAGATTGCTCTTCTAACCAAGAAGTTTCATAAATTTCTTGCCAAACGGAATGCCTCCAAATGACCTATGAAGTCACAGCTTCCAAAGAAGGACTTCAAATCTAATCCGAGCAAGGAGATTAAAACAAATCAAAGCAAGGATACTTGTTTTGAGTGTGGAAAGAAAGGGTACTTCAAGAAGGACTGCTACAAGCTGAAGAACAAAAATAAGGCATTAATTACTTGGAGTGATGATGAATCTGACGCGGAGATCGATTCAGACGATGAAGTTGCTCAACTTTGTTTTGCAGGACTCGAGGACAATTCCAGTGACAATGATGAGGTACAGAATATAAAGTATAATTCAAATATATCTTCATCTATTTTAAATTTTCAGGTCCAGGTTAAGAAGTTAAAAGAAAAAATTCTTATTTAAAACAAGCATTAAGTGAAGTTCTTAGTGAAATGGATGACCCCATGAAGGAAGAAGCCTTGGTTGTTGAGAACAAATCTTTGCTTGAAAGGGTTTCAAAACTTACTGAAGAAAATCAATATCTCAAAAATGAAATTGAGATGAAAGATGTATGTCTTGAAGCCTTGAAGAAAGAGTCAATATCTGTCGATCCATAAACCGTTAAAGAAGACAGTGCTCCTGATCCCCTGGTTCCGGAATTAAAGTAGAAAGTTGAACAGCTTGAAAAGCATTTAGCTAAATATTTCCATGGAGAAGGAACTTTGAATGCTCTTCTTGGTGAACAAAAATCTTCTCTTGATAAAGGAGGTTTAGGATGTGAATCAATCAAGAAACGTGCATTTCAAGGAGGGTACAAGCGAGTTCCTATGAAATATAAAATGCCTTATGAGAAATGTCGAGATTGTGGCAAAGCTGGTCACCCTACATCTGAATCTAGATTATGTGGTATCAAGGGCCACTCTTCTAACTCATCTTATAAATCATCTGCTAGATATAAATCTGCTAATACATCTATTAATATTGTTCAGATGTGGATTAAGAAATCAGATAGACAATCATATAAGATTTGTGATACTAACCAACCAGGACCCAAGGTTAAGTGGGTACCTAAGAGATAAAGCAATTTTTGCAGGTTTCCTTGAAGGTCCATGTTCCTCGAAATAAATGGATCATCGACAGTGGTTGTTTACGTCACATGACAGGTGATAAATCCAAGTTTCTATCTCTAGTTGCCAAGGAAGGTGGCTTAGTTACTCTTGGAGATTCAAACACCGTCAGAATTATTGGAAAAGGCACCATTGGTAATGACATGTTTGCTATTTCTAACGTTCGTTTAGTTGATGGTTTGAAATATAATCTTATTAGTGTAAGTCAACTTACTGATGCTGGTCACAAGGTTAAGTTCGATAAAGATGTATGTTATATTGGTACTAAGACTAACGAGTTTGCTTTAGTTGCCAAAAGGAAAGGAAATATTTTCGTGTTAGATTTTGATGAACAATAGGAGGAAATCTGTCTTGCTACTGTTCAAGATCAGCAGAATCTTTGGCATCGACGTCTAGGTCATGTTCACATGAATCTTCTTCAGAAGATATCTTCTCATGATCTGGTACGAGGTGTACCAAAGCTGAAGTACAAGAAAACAGAACCATGTACAGCTTATCAACTTGGAAAACAGGTAAAAACTTCCTTTACAGCTAAGAATAAAGTATCAACTTATGTTCCTTTGCAGCTATTACATCTAGATCTCTTTGGTCCAGAACGATATGTAAGTTTGGGAGGTAAGAATTATGCTTTTGTTATAGTTGATGATTATTCTCGCTTTACTTGGGTACTATTTTTGCGTACTAAGGATGAAGTTTTTGTTGAGTTTAATGATCTTATTACTAACCTTGAGACTAAGTATTCATACAAGCTCAAGACTATCCGTAGTGACCATGGAGGTGAATTCGAGAAGGATTTCATAACCTGCTGCAAATCGAGAGGAATCACTCATGAATTCTCAGCTCCTCGTACTCCTTAGCAGAGTAGTAGAACGCAAGAACAAGACTTTACAGGAAACTGCCAGAACTCTACTGCATGAGAGTAAGCTTCCAAGAAAATTTTGGGCTGAAGCGGTACACACTTCCTGTTATATTTTAAATAGAGTACTTATTCGTCCTATTTTTATTAAAACTCCGTATGAATTGTTTAAGAAAAGGACTCCTAACATTAGTTATTTTCGAGTATTCGGTTCCAAGTGTTTTATTTTAGATACTCAAAATAATCGAGGAAAGTTCGATGCAAAATCTACAGAAGGAATTTTCTTGGGATATTCTACCACAAGCAAAGCTTATCGTGTTTATAATTCTGCCAAGAACAAAGTAGAAGAATCCATCAATATTGCTTTCAATGAATCCTCAAGGAATATATCTCAAATTGATGAAGACACTGCAGATCTACATTCTCATTCCCAAATGAGACAGTCTCATTCTGAAAAGAGTCAGTCTCATTTTGACAAGTCGAACAGTCAAGACTCTCCAGGTCCTTCGCGGTCTTCTGGTAATACTTCAGGATCTACTCAAGCTTCAGATGAATCTTCTGGCTCTCCAAAGACTCCCGATAATGTTTCAAATGTGATTTATGTTACTCCTCCGGATAAATCTTCTCAAGCGGAAATGAGGCAGTCTCTTTTGAATGAGACAACTCTTATTCATTTCCAGGCAGATAATTCTAATGTGGAAGAAATGAGTAATATTTAACTTCCTAAGTCTTCTAGGACTGTGAAGAATCATCCACCAGATAATCTTCTTACTGATTTAGATCAAGGGATTTCTACTCAAGCAGATTTCACAATATGTGTGCATTCTGTGCTTTTGTTGCTGAGTTTGAACCAAAGAACGCTCAAGAAGCAGTTGCAGATGAACATTGGTCAGTTGCTATACTGGAAGAACTTAATCAGTTCGAGCGTTGTGATGTTTGGGAACTCGTCCCACCTCCTCAAGATGCCAAGATCATTGGTACTCGTTGGGTTTTCAAGAATAAGAAGGATGAAGATGGAAATATCATTCGAAATAAAGCTCGTTTGGTTGCTCAGGGATACAACCAGCAGGAAGGAATCGATTACGATGAGTCATATGCTCCAGTAGCTCGATTATAAGCTATTCAAATCTTAATGGCTTTTGCAGCTCACAAGAAGTTCAAGCTCTACCAGATGGACGTCAAGAGCACTTTTCTAAATGGCTATCTCAAGAAAGAAGTTTCCGTGAAGCAGCCTCCAGGTTTTATTCATGAGAAGTACCCTAACTATGTCTACAAGCTCAAGAAATATGTCTATGGATTGAGACAATCTCCTCGTTGTTGGTACGAGCGTCTCAGTCAGTTTCTTGTGAACAATGGTTTCATTTGTGGTAAACTCGATCCAACCCTCTTTATTTTTCATAAACGTGATAACTTTCTTTTAGTTCAAGTTTATGTTGATGATATAGTTTTTGGATCTTCTAACGAATCTTTGTGTAAGTGGTTTTCTGATTGCATGCATAAGGAATTCGATATGAGTCTGATGGGTGAATTGCAGTTCTTCCTAGGTTTGCAAATTAATCAATCTAATGCATGAATATTTATTCACCAAGGCAAGTACATTAAAGATCTACTCAAAAGACTTGCATTGGATCATGTCACACCTAAATCAACTCTGATGAGTACTTCAGTTAAGCTTACAAATGATGAACAAGGTACACCTGTAGATGTCACTAAATTTCGAGGTATGATTGGTTCATTGTTATATTTAACTGCCTCTCGACCTGACATTATGTATAGTGTATGCTTGTGTGCTCGTTTTCAATCTCAACCTAAAGAATCTCATTTGAATGCCGTTAAACATATTTTTAAATATTTAAAAGGTACGAGTGACTTGGGATTATTTTATCCTAGTTCCACTTCCTTTGACTTAATCGGTTTTTCAGATGCTGACTATGCAGTGTCATAGGTTGATAGAAAAAGCACAAGTGGTGCTTGTGAATTTTTAGGAGATTGTTTAGTTGCATGGCATAGTAAAAAGCAAACTTCAGTAGCTCTTTCTACAGCTGAAGGAGAGTACATTGCAGCTGGAAGTTGCTGTGCTCAAATTTTGTGGATGCAACAAACATTGCAGGATTTTGGTATTTCTTATTCAAATATTCCTATTTATTGTGATAATACCTCTGCAATTAATATCTCTAAAAATCCTGTCATGCATTCTCGTACTAAGCATATTGATGTTCGTCACCATTTTCTACGAGATAATGTTTCTAAAGGTAATATTGAGCTTATTTATATATCTACTGAGAAACAACGTGCAAATATCTTCACTAAGCCTTTAGCTGAAGATAAATTTTATATAATGCGTCGTGAATTAGGTATGTGTTCTCTCTAATTTGTTACGTGATTTTGTGTAATTTTATGTATTTATTTTTTAATTTTTAGTGTTAATCATTAACTGTTACATGTGCTTATCTGTTTGTTACATGTGTTTATCTGTTTGTATAATTATTAGTATTATTTGATTTTATATTTAGTCCATGTGCTGTTGCATGTTTAATTGCCAATAGATTTAGGAAATCTTTTGATTAGACTCCTCATCTCCTTGTACTTCGTGCATGTATTTTCTTTTCAATACATCACTTCATCTTTTCATCTGTCCGTGTTCTCTTCTATCTCTAACTCTTCAGTTCTCTCTCCTATTTAAACTCTCTTTCTTAATCTTTTCATTTTCTTCATTCTACTCTTTCATTCTCTCTCAAAATCCTCTTCTCTCGTAACCCTAAATCTTCTCACCAATGGCCCGAGAAACTCTTTTGAACGTCATGCAAAGGACAACAGTACAAAGGCGTGGCACAAGTCTATTTTGAAAGAAAGATTGTGTGATATTGATCTTCTTACTAGGGTCAGAGTATCAGCGTTATTTGAAGCCGTTGGTTGTGCTGCGTTATTGTCGCCTCCAGATATGATTTACCCAGATTTAGTGAAGGAGTTCTATGCGAATTTTTCGATTTTGACCGACAATATTGTATTCTCTTCGGTGAAAGGAAGTCCAGTATGCTTTAAGGCGGATTTACTCGCAAGACTCACAGGCGTATCCAATCAAGGCCCCTGCCCGTTTACTACCCACCAGGCCTTTGACGAAATTCCAGGATTGCAGTATGAAGAACAACTCAAAGCTATTCTCGGTGACAACTTTGTTTCTATGTCTGTCAAACCATTGGTAACTGATTTAACTCCTATGTGTTTATTGTTGTTTAAACTATTTCACTCGAATGTTCTTCCTCGTAAGTCTGGTCGTGATAGAGTCACTTTCCAAGATTCTATTCTTTTGTCTGTGTTTGTGAAGAAAACCCCTTGTGATTTAGCTTCGTTAATTATCTCTAACATGAATCATTGTGCTAAACATGAATCAATGCATCTTCCATATCCTGCTTTATTGACAAAGATTTTTCAGTATTTTCGTGTTCCTATTGAGTCTGCTAAGTCAGAGAAGAATGTTGTTTTTGACTTGTCTGTTTTGACTGCGAATGGTCTCGTAGTGTCTGAGTCAAATGATCTGTTTTTTGATGATACCCACCGCTCTTTTGGTGGTTTGCCCAAATCCCCTCATTATGCGTCAGAACCAAATGACCAAAACACCAATACTGTTCTTAATTCTTTGTTTGCCAAGTTAGAAGAAAATTTTGCCGCTTTGGCTAATCTTAATCAACATTTTGCTTCTGTCAAAACTCTTGGGTCACTGACTTCTGAAGTCGGTATTATGAATGCTTCTTTTGAGTTGTTTAGAAAGTTTGTCTGTTCGTCTTTGGACTCTATCAATGCAAAGCTTTCCGTGTTGCATGCTTCTGATGTCAAGTTAGCTAAGACAATAGACTTTGAGTTTGGGACTCTGCAAGAAGGAATGGTTTCTTCGACTAAGGCCTGGGAAAAAAAGTTTGTAAAATTGTTTTTCAAGCTGGGTTCAGAGACTAAGTTTGTGTCTCAGTAGTTGTCAGCAATGCAAGATAAGAGCAAAATGTATTGGCACAAGAAGCGTGAATGGATTGGCGATTGTACTTTAGAAGAAATCACAGCTCATCTGCCACTTCCTGCCATCCCCCCACCTTCGGTCTTCGACATGACGCGGGAAGAATACAAAGCGATGAACTTTGACTGGCTTCGTGAACGGGACGACAAAGCACCAGCTCAAGATGCTTTTGACAAGCTCTTTTCAGAATATGGTTCTGCTCCTGTCTTTCCAACTGCCAAGGATAAAGCTTCGGGCTCGGGCAAAGACAAAGGAAAGGCTCCAGTTAATTTTGATGATTCAAATTAACTCTTTTATGATGATGAAGGGGGAGAAATCTTTAATGTGCTTTAAGACTTTGATTTGGTTTGTTATGTTTTAAGACTATGATTTTATGCGGTTTTTGTTGGTGATCAGACTAAGTTTGTGTTTGATGAATGTTTTTGAATGTTAAAGACAACTGGACACCTTGGTTGAATGGATGGGTTATTTTTTTTGGGTTTCTAAGTTTATTTGAGATTGTCTCATTTGCGTGTCTCATTCTCATTATATGCATTCTGTCTCATTCATCCTTAACATATCTTACGGTCTCTTTCACATTGTTGCATTCATATTATACTTGTTATATTCTGTTGTTGCTAATTTTCTACCTCCAGGAGCTTTAAGTGTTTTTGATAGGGGGAGCAATTTTTCATCATCATAAAAGGGGGAGATTGTTATTTTCATGGTTTCTGATGATGTCTCAACAGAATGGAATAATGCAACAAGACTGTTTCAACAAGACTTATCCGGATGTTTTGTAAGATAAGGATTAGGGTTTTATGTAAATCTTGTTCTAACTGGATAAATATCTTTTAAACTTATCTCCAACAAACCTTATCTTATAAACCAAGTTTGAATCTTTCAAAACTTATCTTTTACTTGAATTATCTATTTCAAACTACTAACAGATTAGCATTCAAGATCAATTCAAATATTTTCAAACAAACTTGTTTTTAAAATCTTATCTTTTTTATCCTTTGTTTGAAAATAAATCTGTTAGAACTTTGCTTATAAATACAACTCACATTTTCAGATTTCGGCTAATGTTTTTCACGTCAATTCTTATCATCTGAAAAATACCTTCTTGTTCTATACCCGAGATACATATCCAGTAAATAAGAAGCCTAGTTTGAGTTGTAAACTTTCACATTATATTTTTGTATCTGAAATGTGTATTATATCACTTGTCTCGGGTTGTGGGAGTTTGATTACAAAAGGAAGGCCAAGTAACTTTGTGCTAGGTAGCTGTGTGCTAGAGAAATGTTTCTTTCAAGTGGGCCAAGTTTGTAATCAAGGAAAGTTTGTAAGTATTTTGTTTTAAGTCGATATAATACATTCTCTATGCTAGTTAGCATAGAGACTTGGATGTAGGCCATAGACTAGGTTTGGGGGCCGAACCATGTGAAAACTTCTGGTGTTTTTACTTATTAAGTTTTCAGCATTCTGCATTTTCTTTACTGTTATTTACATTCTGCAGTTAATTGAGTCTGTCCCATTTATTGTCTCATTTGTAAATGGATTGTTCCATTTACATAAGAGATTGTCCCATTTGCCTTGACAGTTAGAATATAATATTATGAATGGAGGCATTGAATTTCATTTTTCTCCATGTTATAAAGACGGAAGGGTATTCACTCATTTGGTCAAGGACACTGAGGAAATAATTTTAAGTTAGCAATTTGAAGTAGAACGATTTGCTTGCAAATCACAGTATAGTACTACTACATGAGACTAAAATATAAAGATAGATATATTTGTATAATACTTTTCTATTATTATCTAAGTATTAACATATGTAGATAAGTCGGGTTATTTATTATTTATGAGGGCATCAGCACGTTATTGCAGGCATACATTCACTGCAACATGCAACATGCAACATGCAACTATGCAAGTGCCTTCTAAACACACTAATAATAACTCCTTACATGCAACTATGCAAGTGCCTTCTATATTTAGATATGTTTGATAAATTTTGTTTTTCCAAATGTGTATCCATGATTAAATTAGTCACCAATGTATAGAAATGATTTTACTTAGACCACAGTTGAATGACCACTAGTATAAACATTGTAGTAGGGTAGCTAACAAAGGGCTCTGCAATAGAGATCGAGTTCTTAGTCCCTTAAGAAATGTGCATGTGTGTAATATTTCTTGTCTCAATAAATCATATTGGTGAATAATTTAGTGCATATAATACACCATCTCAAATAGAAGCTAGTAGTTCGTAGTTAAATATATATGGTATGTTTTTAGAATCGATTCAAGATTGATTCTCAACCATTTTTTTTTCTATTTATTAATACCTACTTCTTCTTAAATAATTGATAGTCTTGTTTAATTTTTTATTGTAATTTGACAGGACTTTTAATTAACTTCCTAAATTTCAAATATATATTTTTAAAGTAGATTTAGATGTATTTTCAATATTATAATTTTTTAATTTTCTTCAATAATACAATATATTTATAATTTTTCGAGTATTTGACCACAAAAGAAAAACTGGGCATGAATAAAATACTAATTTAAATTTTAAGTGAGGTTAGTTGCATGAGTATAATTGTAACAAATTAAATAAATGACAAACCTCATGTAGAGGTTAATTGAGGGTTGATTGATTAACCGTAAAATTTTACTCTAAATTTTTTTTAATTTTCCTCCTTTCATATTTACTCTATGTTAACCTCCTAAAAGTCCTGTAAAACACTTTAACTTTCTAAAATGCAATAGGAAATAGTGATTACTAAAGCAAAGTTGCAAAGCGGCAAAGCCGCAAAAATGAACGGCAAGCCTTGCTCAAGATAAACGCCACCCTTCACATTTTGCAGCAAGGTGATTACGTTATAAAGCATAAATTATATATATAAATTTATGGACAAATGAACAAAATATGATAGTCATTCACTCACTTTATTGTAATTATAGCTGGGATGGAACGTGGTGGGACATTTCTTACTAACTCATCTTCTCATTCAAGTTACAAGTTGCAGCTTTCTCTCTGGATGTCCAAGAAAAAAAGGCCGGGAATTGAGGATTGTTGAAATGCATGATTTCTTTGTCAATGGATATCAATAGCTATAATGTGTGTTTTTTGGCTTCTTGGAGCTTCAGGAGCTTCTTAGTTCACTCCCTAAATTTAATATAAAATATTGGATTTTAGTAACTTAAAATATCAATAGCTATTTCCAACTCCAACAACATTCCCTATATTAATTCTCTATACAATATTTAATCATTAAAAAATAACATTATTACATAAAGTGAATAAAGAAATTGTTGTTTCAAATATATATTATAAAATAAAAGTTAGAAGATGAGAGATGTTAGCTAAAAATAAGGAAGGAGAAAAAAATCTTAGTGGAACTTAGTGATTTAAGGAATCACTGAATAGTGTTGGAGTTATTTTTTTCTCCATATTCTTTATATTAGATTTTAAAACTCCAGATAGGTAAGCTGTTGGAGTTGTTCTTAATGTTTAAATCCTCAAATTAGCTTGTGGGGTACAAATTAATTTGAGATTTTTTCAATTGAAAACAACGAGGAACATTTGTGTAATAATTATAATTTGATTACATATTAATATCATCATAATTAAAACTTAAATAAATGGATTGTAAATAAATTGTCATTATCCTTGGTGATGCAAAATTAAATATAACATAATGCTTATGACAAAATATATAATTTAAAAAATATGTATAAAATATTTAATATACACATTTTAATTTATATATGGACAAAACTAGATTAATAAAAAATTTATAAATATTTTTCAGAGAGAAATTGTTTATCCAAAATATTATATTATAATATTGTACAATTGTTTTGTATTTGTAATCAAGCTAAGCCTTGTTTAAATTCTACAAAATTGTTTCATTATTCACTTACATATCCAGAGACAGCTAACAAAAATAACGTGTACAAACTGTCCTGTCCAATATGGTTACCGGAAAAACATGTACTAAACTTAGCAAATGGTAAGGAGGAGATAGCCTTTGCAGATATCTTTTGCCAGGTTTCGGATATTTTATCATTTGAATTTTATCCCAACACTCGAGTTTCTAAAGTAAAAAAAAATAGGTGTTTTCAAAAATAACATAAATGATCTTAACAATTCCTACTATTTATTGATAAAGTTAGTCATTTAGCTAGATTAGAGAAACTCCAAAAAATAAAAGAAGAAGAGCAAAAATGCAATTTTATAGACTCTTAGCTGTTATCAAGTGATTAAGAGCTTATTTTCCTTCTTCATTTTTATTCTTAAGTATTATAACTAATTTTTAACTTGTATTTCATACTATAACTAACATTTCACAGTAAAATAATATTTTCATTTTTTTCTCTCCTCTCATGTTTTATCTTTTTTAACCAACATTATCTTGCTATGAGCTAATTTTTTATATTATTTTTATACATTGAGCTGGGGCCTAAGAGTCTACCAAAAATGCTTTTAGAATTTGGGATTGAAGTAAACCAATTTTTTAAAGGTGATAAAATAGTTATTGTTATACAAGATTTACAAAAAAATCAATGTAAATAACTATTGTTTCCCAAACTAATGTAAACATTATTTTAAAAGTAGTTGATATAATATAGAAATAATCATATAAACATTGAATTATTTATGTTCAATTTGCTTAGTTACAATAAACTTCTAAAATTTAATTACATATGAAACGAATATATTACATAATAAAGTAATGTAATAAATATTATTAAAGTTAATACATGGCTCACTTATTTGCTTTATTTGCTGATTGACAATTTTGTATTAAATACATACTAGAATTAGTATTCATTTATAACTTAATGAAATATAAATAAGCCAAGAATAATAACTTGTCCTTAGCTCAATTAATTAATCATTTGAATTAAAATAATTCAAAGAACAAATGTTAAACCAGAAAAGTCAATCAAACAAGGAGAGGGTCTGGAACTCTGAATCCTTTTTAGATTACTTAAAATTATATTAGGTGAAAAATAATACATATTTTGACAATAGTTGATGCACTCAGAGCACATCATATTTCAACTATTGGGATAGAAGAGGGTTGACAAGTAGTGACCCATCCCTTCCTTTCCGTATGTTTGTTTGTTTGCCAAAACTCATGATCATCCACTATATCTTTATGTACACAAAAAATGTGTAAATGATTGTGGTTTATTTGGAACTAATGACTCTAAAATTTCAACATCTTATTGGAGGAAAGATTATTTTCATCTTATATTAGTATTCTCACATAATTCTACTTTTGTCATAGATGATACTCCCTCCGTCCCGCCCGATAATTTACGTACACTTTTTGCACGTATTTCATAATATTTTTCTTAAAAGAAAAACATTTTTGAATAAAAGTTTAAATATGAAACTTTTTTTCAATTTTTTTTAAAAAAATATTATGAAAGTATACTTTAAACGAGTATTGAAAATGCCGAAAAATAACGTAAACAATTCAGTGGAACGAAAGGAGTATAAAGTACCCGTCTCTATGCGTATATTTGAAGATCATATTCTAATTTTTTTTAAAGGTATATTAAGGGTACCTGTGACAGTTTGATAACTTAAATATTTGAATTGACATTTTAGCCTTAATTCATTACTTTCTGAATTAGAAGGAAGGTTCAGTTAGCCATTTTTACCAAATAGTTGGTCAGTGGTGTAGTATAAGTTGAGAAGTTGTAGATGCATTGAAATGGACAAAAATTATGGAAAGCATCTAGAAACAAACCAGCAGTAATTCAAATTACTAATGCTAATTGAAAACTAGTCGATACAACAGTGAACAATCCTCTGAAAGATTAAAGCAGCTAATTATACTGTTACAACACTCGCACACAATGAAGTATGGCACAACAACTAAAGTAGTAAAGAAAGATCAAGTCCAGCTAAATGCAAGGCATGTTGTAGCTAAGAAAGAGCATGAGACATGTTGTTCCAGCAGCAAAAACTCTCGTCCCAATCATCGTCGTTATAATCCGCTTTCATATTGGGTACATGAGCAACTGTGATGTTTGATGGTTCTCTACTCGAATAGTTACTGTTATTAGTACTGCTACCAACACCGTACCAATCTGGAATACACACCGGAGAAGGGCAGTCCAGTAAACGCAGTAGATCTTCGTCCATGACATTCATCTCCTCTGTTGCCTCGGCCTTTTCATCATTCATTCCTATATACCAAATATGCGATACAGAATTAATTAGAAACAATACATATAAAATAATTCAAGTGAAACTAAATATTATTGATACTGACCAATGGTAGAATGGCCCGAAATAAAAGATCCTCTGTATGCTTCATGTTTAGGGTTGCCGAGGCCATTCATATTGCCAGACTTGAATTCTCGGAAAGTATCTGCTGATAATCCATCGTATTCGGATTTTATGTTTTTGTCTAAATTATCTTTGGAACGCTTGATAGTTTGAGACTCTTCGAGTAGATCTCCAAGCAAACCACTGTTGCCTCTTGCAACCTTATCATACTCTTCGTCGCCATCACTTGATGCTACTCCTTTCACATCATCACTTCCAGTATATCCCGAATTATTAGAAGTTTGCATTGTATTTTGGATTGAAGAGAGCTCGTTATTACCTATTCCCATACCCAACAATCCCACAGGATCAAATGAAGTGGTATTAGTAGTACTAGTAGCTGCTGGATCGTGATTGGAATCAAGGCCAAGATTTATATCAAAAGATAGAGATTTTTCCTGAAGTGTTTGATTAAATAGCTTCCCATTCTGGTATGAAAAACCATTACTGCTAGTCAAATCATTGTTATTAACTTGTCGGAGTAATGGAAAGGAGTTGCTATGATTCATGTTATTGCGGTGTGGTCCGTGTGGAGGGTAATCAAGAAGATCAAGTGAAGTGCAATTTTTCATAAAATTGTCAGAATTTTGGTTTAGACGGGAGTGCTGATTTTGATGGCAGGTGGACGAGGAAGCAGCAGCAGCTGCAGATATGATAGAAGCAAAAGAGGATGACGGAGAAACTGTAATATTTTGAGGCGGCTTTTGGTGGAAGTGGTGGTTGAATTGTTGTTGGAGTAACTCCATAGGGTAAACTGGTAAACCAGCTCGCTGACGTCTCTTAAGCCTTGTGTTCCAGTAGTTTTTAATCTCATTATCTGTTCTTCCAGGAAGCTGCATGAAGAATATAATTAAATCACTATTTATAGTTAACAAACTTGTGTTACAAATTTGCATGCATAACATTTATGATCAAAGATTACCTGAGCAGCCATACGAGCCCATTTGTTACCGATCTTAGCATGAAGATCAATGATGGTCTTTTCTTCATCAGAAGTAAAAGGACCTTTCTTAAGAAAAGGCCTTAAATGGTTAGCCCATCTAAGACGACAACTCTTCCCACATCTCTGCAACGACGTATTCTTCTGCACAGCATTCCAATTCCCTTCTCCTTGCCTTTTAACGTACTCTAACAACACCGCGTCCTCAGCTGCTGTCCATGGCCCTTTCTTCAACACCACCTGAAACCCTCCTACACCAATCTCTCCGCTGCTGTTGCTTGTTACACTCCTCCCTCCGTGTGACACCATCTATTACCTTAATAAACAAGTGTGTGTTTTTGTGTTTGCGTGTGTGTGAATGTTTTCCTTGATTGATTTGTTTCTGAGAAACGAAAAGCAAGGAAGCTAAGCTAAGCTAAAGCTAGAAGGCTTGCTAAGTAATCAAGTGAAGATAGAAATGCAAAATTTAGACAAAGTAGAAATGAAGAAGATGATTGAAAGGAGGAGGGATAGAGAGAAAAAAAGGAAGAAAAAGAGAGAAAAGAAATGAAAGAGAAGTATTGTTAATAGAGAGATGAGATGAAAAAAGAGGGCAAGGAGGGTTGGAAGAATTTATAGGGTTGAGCATACATATCGCCCCGGTTTGTGTGCTGCATGCTACGTTTTCTAATCCCCGTTTTCTTTGCTCACTCCTTTCACATTCATAGTCTCTTTCTCTTCTCTCTCTTTCTTTACATCTGTCCTCTTTTTAATTAGTAACATCATTAACATTTTTTGGCCTTCATTTAGCACAAGAAAATGTCCCTTTTTTTGCTTTATTTTTGATAAGGTTCAAGCCTCGACATTAAGGGAAATAATACTACATCAAGAGGTGGTGTCTGAAATAAAGAGAATGAGAGAATCTTCTTTTATTTATTTAATTTTTCTTTTGAGAGATAGAGAAAGAGTCTTATTTAAAGTGCAAAGAATTCAATAAATTAAAATTTAGAATTAAGAATTATAATATATTAAAAGATAAATCCGCTTTATTTTTCTTTGGTAAGTTAACTCTTCAAGTACCGTTTGGATCACGAAATTTAAACCTTGTTAACCATATTGAGAATGAAATTTCAATACATAATTTTATTCCCCTTCTCGTTAACGTGATTGAAATTCCATGACACAAACCGTTTTCGATGAGTTTAACTTATGTAATTAAGTGTAAATATAATATAATTGTGTATGATAAATTGTTTATCAATGTAATTTTATAGTACTTCTCTTTGTTTACAAACCACTGTGAAATGTAACTTTCAATATCACCAGTGCAATCATTGATGCAGGCGATGGATGTAATATTATAGCTATTGCAAAAAATTTATAGCTATAAAATGGTGTCAATCTGGTTGATGGATAAATTTTCTTATTATAAATTTGGTTTGCTATAGATAACTGATAAGTAAGGTTACACGAGCTTTGCTAAAAGATTATATTGGGCTCGACTACATTTGGGAAGCACGGAAAGTTTTAGGGAACTATAAGATTTCGGTCTACTAATGTGTGCTTTATGAGTTTTAGGGAGTACATTTTTATCGGTGGAGTTGTAAATGCAGGGGGATCCATCAATATTTATGATTATAGGACCAATCAAAATGTACCAAACTCATGGGAGTTAGTGCTTACTGTGTGCCCTTGAGCACACATTAGAAAACCCGAACAAAATACAAAACTATGGTCCATGTCAGAATATAAAAACAATTCTTCTCCTGTTACAAATATACCAGATTTACCAGAAGAGAATGAATTGCAATGAATCCATGATTATGCAATCAAAGAAACTAACAACAATGGTAAGAAACTAAGAATACACCTCTGAACCGACTGCCAAAATTAGTATAAGCAAGTAACAGAAGTGAGAGAGAGAGTTACACATGGCTAGAGTAAGTGCAAGATTTTACACCATCGCCATCTTAGCTCAACGTGGCAGGAAAATTATCAACAAATTTGATATAGAATTGGGATCAGAGCAAGAATCAATGCATACTGAAATCGGAAATGATCACAAATCAATAAATGAAAGTAGCATCTTACCTTGCTAAGTTTACTATGTTACACTTAATTTTTTTTTTGGAAATGCAGGACACTTAAAATCGGGAGATATAGAGGGCATGTGTTATAATATTGTATAGCATGAACTATGTAAACAAGAGTTTCTACATATGTTAAGTATAATTTTCAGTTTTTTATGTTTAAACTACTAATTACAGGCCACATACAATCATACATGATTGGAGAGTGCATATTAGAGTATCTGCTTGACACTACTTACCTTGAAGGGAGTGTAAATCTTATAACTTGAAGGAAGAAGGGTATGCTTCTTTTTTCGAAGTTTCTGTAATCTGCAACAGTTTAGTTTTGCTTCACGATAACAGATAAGAAAGAAATACAATGCATATCCACTAAGTATCATATATTCATATTGTGGACAATCATGTATATTTCAAACCTGTGTCAGAACCACAATATAATAAAATCTATAGACAACAAATGACATCCGTGTTGAATTCTATAGCTATAAAAATCTGTCCAACAATTTCTTCGGAGAAATATGAGGCCATGCTGAGCAGAAACCAAGAGCTAAATTCATCTCTTCCGCGAAACACAAGGGGCTAGCATGGCTAACCTACACACGAAGATGCTCACAAATCCCTGTCGTACTCAAATTGCATCGACAGTGGGGATGAAGATTTGGCATGTGTCTAACAATTACCTCAAGTCTTTGATGAAATCAAGGTTTAGCGTGTCTCTTACTATTAGGAATAGGCCGAGTACTGTAACAAGCATAAATCCCGATGACATTATCCCTTGCTCTATTTCCGTGGGGAGTTTTTTTCCACCTCTAGCTGCTTCTACAAGTATGAATGCCAAAGAGCCCCCATCTAAAGCAGGCAAAGGTAGAAGATTTATAACCGCAAGATTAAGATTCAAAATAGCAGCAAATTGGTAAAGCCCATTTGAGCTTGATTTTGCAACTTCTGCTCCCACTGCTATAATAGCAACAGGACCCGAAACTTTGCTTGCAGTTTGGGAGAAATTAAAAAATGTCTGTTTCAAGCTATCCAAGACATTAAATGTCAAACCAAAGAATTCACGTCCCGTGTACTTAAAAGCTTCTATAAGATCCTTCGGCCTAACATTAGAGAACTTAACATTTGGTGATAATTGAACTCCAATTCGACCCGTACCATCAGAATTCTGATCAGGGGAAACAGTAACATCAATATCTTGGTTACTTCTCTTAATCTTAAGCATCACATCAGCTTTCGGGTTTTTCTTGATTATATTAACAACCTCAGAAACTAAACTAGGCCCTTGTTTCGACAATTCAACACCATTTACCCCTAAAATCACATCACCAGGGAGCAACCCAGCTCGAAATGCAGCTGAGAGTGGTCGAACCTCGGGCACAAGTACCCCAGGAAAATTATCTTGAACAGGCAATCCAACAGACAATATTTGCACAAAAATAATCAAATATGCAAACACAACATTAGCAATCACACCAGCTGAAACAACAAGAACCCTATCAAAAATAGGCCTATTTTTAAGCAAATCAACATCATCAACAGGAATATCACTATCAGGATCATTATCAGGAAAGCCCACAAACCCACCAAGTGGAAAAGCTCTAAGTGAGTACTCTACATTATTTGCATTAAATTTAGCTAAAATTGGACCAAACCCAACAGCAAATTTACTTACACGAATGCCTTGAAGATAAGCTGCTAAAAAATGACCACTTTCATGAACAACAATTATAGCAGTTAACACTGCAGCTGCTTCCACCACTGGCTGAACACCATCAAAACCACTAAAATCATACCCGGGTATTGCAAAAGATTTGATTTTTAGCCTTTTCTGATGTGGGTTTTGATTCTTGTAGTGAAAAGATTTGATCTTTAGCCTTTTCTGATGTGGGTATTGATTCTTGTATTGAAAAGATTGGTTCTTGAAATTTGAAGAACAAGAAAATGAATATAAACGTTTTGGGCAGATGGGTGATTTTGAATTTTGAATCTTGGTTAGATTGAATGAAGATGAAGGGGATGATATAATCATTGTGTGTATAATTTGAGAAATGTGTGTAGTGATTGTGGTTTGAAAAAAAGAGTGTCGGGGTTTACAATTGAGGAGGTGGAGGGAAGAAAAGTGAGGAGGTATTTGGATAATTCATATTTATGGTATGTGGAGAGGAACTGATCCAGAGATACTCACAATGTTTGATCATTTTATATTATATATGATGTATTTTGAAAGTTTTAATATTAGATAATTAAGGTAATTTTAATATTGTTTGACATTAAAATTTCATTTATACTATATTAATTAGAGATAGTAATTTTGTACATGTAAAAAAACACGACACGAAGATAACTCAGTAATAATATATTTTTGTTGACCTTTATGTATATACGCACACAAAAATCTACTTTAATTATGATTTAGGTTTTGGGTATACGACACAAAATAAAATATATAAAATAAATAAAGATCTAAATAAATATATTAAAATTGTATGAATACATATTTAAAATAATATTATGTATATAATCTTTAAAAAAGAAAATTACAAAATATTTTAAAATTTAAGTTTTATAAAAATTAAGCACACTTGATTTTTTATGAAATATTAAATTAAAACTTCAAATAAATTTTTAATATATAAATATTGTAATAATTTATTTGTGTAATATATAATTTTATAATTAATTTTAACAATCAAATATATAATTAATTTCATTTATTGAAATAAGCACCTATTATAAATTTAGTTATTAATATGTAAAGATATTAATGAATAACAAAAGATCATATCTAACTATTATTATTATATATATAAGAAAATAAAGGGGTTTCAATGAGATAATTTAGTCAATTAAAAAGACTATTATATCTCTAAAATGTAAAATGATATTTCAACTCTCATCCGATTCATTTCATATTAATATCTTCATTATTATAACCTATTAAATTATCTACCTCTTAATAGCTAATCTTCATTAAAACGTATTTTAACGGCTAAATATTTTACTTTAAGGCATAAAATGTAATAAAATGTGATTAACAAATTAATGATATTTAAAATTGTAAATATAACCTGATTTTGTGGCATCAAATCTTTTAGCAATATGACATATTTTCATATCATGTTAAGTAGTATGAGTCTGACAAAATAAATTAATTATTATCAACTAATTTCACAGCACATGAAATTCATATTGAGTAAAGAATATATTATATAATATCAAATACTTACTCACAAATCGAATCACAAATAAATCATGCCCGTGTCTTACACGATTTTCTACATACTAAACGAACATCACACAAAAATAACCAATATTAATCTCGAAGCATTTATCGCGAACTTAATTTTTTAAATAACTAGAAAATAATTGAACTTCCTACATATTAAACGAATACATCACACGAAAATAACAGATTTTAACCTCAGAACGATTATGCTAACTTAAAATTTAAAAACTCCAAAATAATCGAAAGTCAATAATTTTTTTACATAATATTCTTGAATTTCTTTGGCACGGGCTATAAATTTAGTTGATTAGAATAATTAAAATAGGGGTTTAAATGTTATTTTACAGTTTAGAGGATATAAATATCAATTTATGCGAGTAAAATGACTCCCAAATTTCTAAAATAAATAATAAATGCTTACAAACTAAACTGATAAGCTAGTACTATTTTTGCAAAAAACACACAATATTATATTTTATGATTTTAGTTAATTGTTGTAAGATTTGAATAGAAAGGAGGACAAGTTTGTAGGAAGGTAAAGAATTTTATAGGAGATCTCTTAGAATTGTATGCCAACTCTAAATTTCTTTTCTTAGTAAAGTACGCGTACTTAGGGGATTTTTATATTTTTCAAAAAATTTAATAATAAAAAATATAAAATTTTATTTTAAAGAGGACAGTACCCGTGTCCTTACTAGATACTCTCTTGCCCCGAGGTGTATCCAATATGTTCGGTTTCTGCATCACTTATTGAATCCGTGGACCACATTTTGCTGTAATTTCCTATACTCAGCAAACTTAGCTTAAAAGGTTGTTGTACGAAATAAGTTTTTCAGAGCTTGGTGAATGCATGTACTGACATGAATTTGTTGAATCTTCAATTTCTTCTTTGTAGTGACTTGTGAAGATTGGAATATAGATTTTACAGGAATTCAGTGGTTCAAAATCATCGATTTTAACCTCCATCTCGTATAGTTAACGGGGACAATACCAATCTGTTTTAAAGGCAGCAAGCACAAGTAAAACAACAATTTACTTAATGAGTTTTGTTAATGAAAATCGGAACCTCTATTATATGTATTAATATTTAGATTTATAATTTATATATATGAAATGGAAACTCATTCCCCCAAGATAATAAACCATACTCTTGGCACCCATAGAAATTTCAGATCTTTCTTATTTTCATTCTCATTTACCCCATTTTCATACCCTTCATCACATTCATGATTTAAATTCCCCACCACAATTCAAACTCCCCCCTTAATAATACTCGTGAGGGTGTGGCTGTATGGCAAAAACCGACCCTATAATGTAAACATATAATATGGATGTTGCGGTCGAATCTCTTTGTGTTTTAAGGGATGTATCGCCCTCTTTTGTTTTTGTTTCACGATTGGTTGGATCTTTTACAAGTTTTGTATAGTCAAAAATTATTGAAGTGTTTGGGGTTTCGAAATACATTGTTTTCGCTTAAAAAGATGCAAATAACAAATATTTTTATTAAGATTGACGCATTGATTATTTTTTCAGGTTTTTAAAAGTAATTCAAATGATCTTTCCTATTTTGGATCAATCATCAAGAATTATGATATTGTCAAGGACTTCAGATCCTATTTTTGAAAATCAGCGAACTTAACAGCTTCTTGTGTGGTGAGACAAATTAATTCTTTGATTGACCGAAAGAAAAGACGGTATATTTTCCACCTTTCTTATCTATGTAATATTTCATGTGTTATAGCTAAAATTTGGTAATGGATCATTTCGGGTTAAGGAGGATCAATTGAAATCAAATTGGGGTAAAATGATGAAGGATTAGGTTTTAAGCCGCAACGCATTAGGGGAGGACGCGCCCTAGAGTTAGGACGCACTTTCATTTAATGAAATGTATGATATGAACTATGTTTGGGTTTAAGATACAACACAATAGAAGTGGACGCGTCCTAAGGGTAGGGCGCGCCCTAGTCAAGTGTAATGCACTACATGGCTTGTTTGGATGAAAAAACTTGTCCTCGCTCCGGGCGTGTCCTTGCTTAGGACAAGGCAAAGGGCTTGTCCTCGCTCCGAGATTGTCCTCACTCCGAACAAGGCAAACGGCTTGTACTCGCTCCGGACTTGTCCTCGCTCTGGGCTTGTCCTCGCTCAGGACAAGACAAAGGGCTTGTCCTCGCTCAAGGCTTGTCCTCACTCCAGACTTGTCCTCGCTCATGACAAGACAAGGGGCTTGTCCTCATTCCGAGCTTGTCCTCGCTCAGGACAAGGCAAAGGGCTTTTCCTCGCTCCGAGATTGTCCCCGCTCCGAGCTTGTCCTCGCTCAGGACAAGGCAAGGGCTTGTCCTCGCCCAGGACAAGGCAAGGGGCTTGTCCTCGCTCCAAACTTGTCCTTACTCAGGACAAGGAAAATAGCTTGTCCTCGCTCTGGACAACACAAATGGCTTGTCCTCGCTCTGGGCTTGTCCTCGCTCCAGACTTGTCCTCGCTCAGGACAAGGCAAAAGGTTTGTCCTCGCTCAGGATATGGTAGAGGGCTTGTCCTCGCTCCGGGCTTATCCTCGCTCCGAGCTTGTCCTCGCCCAGGACAAGGCAAAGGGCATGTCCTCGCTCCGGGCTTGGGATCAGTTGTCCTGCTATCTGGTGGGTTATCCTCATTCGGGGGACAGGGACGCGTCCGACATTTGTGGTGAATTGTGGCTATACATGCGTTCGTAAATCAAGGGAGATAGGTGTAGCGGAGTGTTATCCTTGCGTAGGGAGATGCACTATCCGTGAAGTCCTACGATTACGAACGAGCCTTGTGCCTTCGCAGTTGGGCCTCATAGTTGAACATTCCTAAAGCTAGCGGAAGATGGATTTTGGAAGGACTTCTACCGGGCATAGGAATAAGAAGTCTAAGCCCATTAGGTTTCTTATTCCCCAAGAACTACGTCAGGCTTGATCCCTATATAAAGGGTCCGTATGCACATTGAAAGGGGTTGGAAGTTGAGAGCTAAAAAGGAGCCACCACTAACCATAATCAATCTCAACCCCCAATTTATCACAATCACCACACTCCGCTCACTTTTACGGCGAAGAACAACTATCGTAGATCTTGATTCCGGCGATTAACCTCAAAATTTGTTGATGCCAAATTCCTCCGTCAACAAATTGGCGCTAGAAGGAGGCTGCTAATCAAGATCATAATCTTAGGAGGAAAAGATGTCTTACAATCGTGATGAAAGTTCTTATGATGGAAGTGATAGCAGATCTGAAGCAGATGTTGAGGGATGCTACACTCAGCATGAACCCTATATGCTCAGAAACGTCGTGGATCCTCCACGAACTCCGGATGTGGGAGGAACACCACCAGTTCTTATTAGCAATGCTGATATCTTGGAGAAACTGTATCGTACGGGAGATACGTTGAACAACTTTAATTCAAGGTTGAACACGACCGAGCGTCGCATGACAATGAGAGGCCGTTGTTTCCCCCGTCATGGTCATGCTGTGGAGAAAGCCCCCATGGTTGAAGGAAACACCCATGATGTTCGTGGCCAAGCTAATGGAGGAAATCCTCGAATCACTCTGCGGCTCTTGGAGGATTCTGATGATGTCGAGCCTATTGTTGAACTTGTTGACGAGGAAACTGATGGGAAAGAGAGACCTCGTATCGACAATCAGGTTACTCCACATCCTCGTAGGTCTGGATGTACGATGGACGAGCGTCGTAGTGGCAAGAATATCCAAAATCAAGATGAGAAAATAAGAGATTTTTCAACTCTAAAGATAAGACTTGGCACAAGGTTGGAAGATGATGATTTGAGAATGTTGTTGTTGGAATGACAAAAGGAAGGTAGCAATGGAGAAGCGAGGCCCCGTGACACAACGCGTGTGCCCCCTACATACTCAAGGGATGATAGGGTGCATCACCGCGAACACGAGCGTGCCCTTCCACGTGGAAGACTTAGAAATATAGGTCGGAGCTATCAAAGGAATGGGCGGGGAAGGATTGGATATCAGCAGAGAAGGGCGCCAAATCACGGAAGACATGAGGGCGTTCCCTCAGCTGAATAGGCTCCCGTCATTATCCCTATAGCTTCCCACAGTTCTATGGGCAATGGATCAAGGACGCGTCCTCATGGTGGAGACGGAGTCCGAATTCAATAGAGATTGCAAAACAACGGTGAAGCTCAGAGGCACGACCAAGAGATACTTCATGTATAATGGGAGGTTCAAAATCAAGATGATAATGTACCGCAGCTGCAGCCTCATGAAGAGGGGCGACAAGATCTACCGGTACACCTGGGGGTAACCAGGGGGAACAACGGAAACCCCAACAACCCAATGTTCAAACCATCCCTGGAGTTGAGACGTTCAATATGGATGATCTAAGGAGGTTGCTCAATCATCTTGAAGGAGGAAGGATTACAGCAACTGCGCAAGCTCCATCCCCCTTCTCTGCTGTTGTAAGGGAAGCGCGATTACCCGCTAGATACAGGAACACGACCAATGACTTACATTTTCATGGAAACTCTGACCCCGTGGAATTCCTGGGATGTTTCAACAATGAAATGGATGTATATCAAGTACCTGACTTAGCACAGTGCCGTCTTTTGGCAGCCACTTTTAGAGAAGGCACTCAGCAATGGTTTCATAAACTTGGTCCAGGAATTATCACGTCGTGGGAACAAATGAAAACGTTGTTTCTGACTCGGTTTTAAGCTGCCGTGAAGTATACTCCGCTTGTTACCACCTTGTCAAATGTGAAACAGAAAGAAGGAGAAAGCTTGACTTCATACTTTAAGAGGTTCAATGCAGAGTCTACCTTGGTGAGGGGTGCAACGTACGAGACACTGAAAATACTTCTTATAGCCGGTCTGCGCGTGGGAACAAATTTATGGAAACACTTGCAAGGGAAAGACCTTGTGTCGTTAGCTGACGTACTTACGCAACCTGAATCCTTCAAGGAAATTGAACAATCGTTGGCTGAAACTAAGAAGAATGATGGTGTGAGAAATCCCAAGGGGCGAGCTAAGAGAAGGGATAGGTTGGTAAGTCCAAAATATCGGCGTAATGCTGGCATTTCTAATAGGGTCAGTGCTACCAGCTTATGAAGAGAATGGAGCCCACGATTGAACTTTTAATATTGGAAAATGGTTCAAGGATCAAAGTTGTTGAGGAGGCTATGGTGGAGCATGAAGGAGATGTGGTACAATGAGAAGTTAATAGTGAAAGGTTGGAATAAACGAGTGAATCCTTTAAAATTTTGAATAACCCTCCTGAGGTTGATGCTCCCCTAAAGAAGGATGCGCCCTAAAGAAATGAAATGCTGAAAAGTTCATGTGAGGTTGATGCTCCTCCCAGACGCGCTCTCATGATGTGCAATGTTAGTAGCATTTCCTTGTCTTGAGGTTGATGTTCCTCCAAGGGATGGCTGAAGCTTTGCATTTTCCTGAGGTAGATGCTCTATTTAATGAGGACGCGTCCTCAAGTGAAAAGATGATGATCGAAGATCCTTGGGATTTTGAGTTTGATCTAGATTCAATAATTCCTCCAAAATATTGACCTTGAAGATATTTTATGAAGTTTTCTTGAAGAGGCTCTAGAAACCTTCCAAAAATATTGGTCTTGTAATTGGTTATGATACATGAAGGTTTTGTAGAAAACCCTTGTCGAGGTAACTCGCTCCTCTTAGAGAGGACGCGCCCTCCAAGGATGGAGACCTTGTCGAGGTAGACGCTCCTCTTAGAGAGACACTCCCTCCAAGGATGAAAACCCTTTTCGAGGTTACTCGCTCCTATTAGAGAGGATGCGCCCTGCGAGGATGAAGATCCTTATCGAGGTAGACGCTCCTTATTATGCGGACGCGCCCTCCAAGGATGAAAACCCTTTGTCGAGGTAAGACGTTCCTCTTTGTGAGGACGCGCCCTACGAGGATGAAGATCCTTATCGAGGTAGACACTCCTCGTTGTAAGGACGCACCCTCCAAGGATGAAAACCCTTTGTCGAGGTACGACGCTCCTCTTTGTGAGGAAGCGCCCTCCAAGGATGAAAACCCTTGTTGAGATAAGTCGCTCCTCTTAGAGAGACACGCCCTCCAAGGATGAAAACCCTTGTCGAGTTTACTCACTCCTCTTAGAGAGGACACACCCTACAAGGATGAAGATCCTTGTCGAGGTAAAAGCTCCTCTTACAGAATACGCGCCCTCCAAGATGAAGATTTTGTCGAGGTCGACGCTCCTCATTGTGAGGACGCGCCCTCCAAGAATAAAAACCCTTGTCAAGGTAACTCACTCCTCATAAGGAGGATGTGCCCTCCAGGGATTATTTCCCTCGTCAAGGTAAGTCGCTCCACTTATAAAGGACGTGTTCTCAAGGATAAATACCTTGTCCAAATAGATGCTTCTCTTACAGAGGATGCACACTTGGGGGGTAAGACGCCTATGATTATTTTTGTGGCATCGCATAGTGCCCCGGGCGTAAGATAGACGCATTTTCCTCAAATCAGGGAAATGACCAAGTTCGAGGATACAATCGACTTCGAGAAAATCCCTTCGAGAAGATACCTCCTTATAAGATCAAAGAGGTAGCCTTATGTTCTGGTCACACCTCCCCCTCAAAGCACACTCTTCTATAATGTTGTTCTCTATGCTTATTATTTTGCTTATTTGATTAATGGAATTTTAGATTGTGGACCCATCAATGATTTTAGGTGTGTAAAAAAAAAGGCTATTATGGGATGAAATACCCGAGGATAATCTCCATAATATTGTCATAAGATTACACTTTGAAGTACGAAATGCCTTGTAAGAAGTGCACACTTTTGTATAATATCTCTTATTTCTTATGCCGAGTTAACTCATGTAAGCTTAGAGATGTCGTGCACAAGTGGTAAACCTTTCTTGGTTGAGAACACCCCTTCATAGAGGAAGATGCGGAGGACGTACACTCATGAGATTGAAGGATGACACAAATTTTTGCTTGGATTTAGATATTAGAATTCCAATTTTGTTTTTAACTTCATATGGAATTCTAGGGGTAGTTGTTATAGCCAAAATTTAGTAATGGATCATTTCGGGTCAAGAACGGGTCAATTGGAATCAAATTGGGGCAAAAGGATGGAGGATTAGGTTTTAGGCCGCAACGCATGAGGGGAGGACGCGCCCTTATTTAACGAAATGAAAGATATGGACTATGTTTGGGTTTAAGCTACAACACAACAGAAGTGGACGTGTCCTAGGGGTAGGGCGCGTCTTAGTCAAGTGAAATTCACTACATGGCTTGTTTGGATGACCAGACTTGTCCTCGCTCCGGGCTTGTCCTCGCTCTGGACAAGGCAAACGGCTTGTCCTCGCTCTGGACAAGGCAAATGGCTTGTCCTCGCTCTGGGCTTATTGTCGCTCAGGACAAGGCAAAGAGCTTGTCCTCGCTCCGGACTTGTCCTCGCTCCGGACTTGTCCTCGCTCCGGGCTTGTCCTCGCTCCAGACTTGTCCTAGCTTAAGACAAGGCAAAGGGCTTGTCCTCGCTCTGAGCTTGTCCTCGCTCAGGACAAGGCAAAGGGTTGGTCCTCGCTCAGGACAAGGAAAAAAGCCTGTTCTCGCTCAGGGATTGTCTCCGCTCTGAGCTTGTTCTCGCCCAGGACAAGGCAAAGGGCTTGTCCTCGCCAGGTAAAGGCAAAGGACTTGTCCTCGCTCAGGACAAGGCAAATGGTTTGTCCTTGCTCAGGACAAGGCAGAGGGCTTGTCCTCGCTCCGGGCTTGTCCTCGCTCCAAGCTTGTCTTCGCCCAGGACAAGGCAAAGGGCTTGTCCTCGCTTCGGGCTTGTCCTCGCTCAGGACAAGGCATAGGGATTGTCCTCGCTCCGAGCTTGTCCTCGCTCCGGGTTTGTCCTCGCCCAGGACAAGGCAAAGGGCATGTCCTCGCTCCGGGCAAGGCAAAGGGCTTGTCCTCGCTCCGGACTTGTCCTCGTTCAGGACAAGGCAAAAGGACTTGTCCTCGCTCAGGACGATACAATGAGATTGTCCTCACCTGGGACAAGGAAAACAAGAACAACCTCAGGAAAAGGCAAACATGGAGAGAGCAATGGAGATTATTTTCACTAACATATTTGTTGTAGGTATTTTTTGAAATATTCTCTCCCTGAGTCGGTCAAGGAGGGGGATGTCCGTGAAAAGCTTGAAGGCCTCCGGGCGTATGCTTGATGATTGAAGACTTCCTCCTATATTCAACGGGTGTCCTCGTTGGGGATGCGAGGTTAATACTGGTGTGTGCCTTAAGAGCTCTGTTCTTGCATTCAACGGGTGTCCTCGTTGGAGAACTTTGGAGTCATCCTGCACTTTGCACCCAAGAGCTTGGGATCACTTGTCATAATATCTGGCGGATTATCCTCATTCGGGGGACAGGGACGCGTCCGACATTTGGGGTGAACCGTGACTATACTTGCGTTCGTAAATCAAGGGAGATAGGTGTAGCGGAGTGTTATCCTTGCGCAGGGATATGCACTATCCTTGAAGTTCTACGATTACGAAGGAGCCTCAGGCCTTCGCGGTTGGGCCTCATAGTTAGATATTCCTAAAACTAGCGGAAGATGGATTCTGAAAGGACTTCTACCGGGCCTAGGAATAAGAAGTCTAAGCCCATTAGGTTTCTTGTTCCCCAAGAACTACGTCAGGCTTGATCCCTATATAAAGGGTACGTAGGCACATTGAAAAGGGTTGGAAGTTGCGAGCTAAAAAGGAGCCACCACTAACCTTAATCAATCGCAGCCCCCAATTTATCACAACCACCACACTCTGCTCACTTTTCCGACAAAGAATCACCATCGTACATCTTAATTCCGGCGACGAATCTCAAACTTTGTTAATACCAAATTTCTCCGTCAACAGTCTAATATATAATAAAAGATCTCGTTACTTTCATATTCAAAAGTACTCTAATAATGGCATAACTATTTTTTTTGTTATATTAAAGCAAGTAAAAGGACGGATAATTCTCCTCAAGTACTGTATATGCATATTCTTTTTTATGCTGCTGAATAGTTGGGCCATCTTTTATGCTGCTGAGACGTTGAGCCAACTCTGGAACTTTTGGGCCGTTCATACTTGGGAATCCAATTTCTTAAAGCAGGCATGGAAATTCCATACTCTCTCGGCCCTTGATTATATGTAGGTGAATTTTTACATGAAGTTAAGGTTAACATATAAAATATTGTCTAACGAGTTTAATTATAAAAATGTGATTTAAATGTTTTATTAATATTATATATGATAATATTTTAGTTAAAATAGATAATTATTTTAATTTTAGTACATACCATTTTTACTTATTTTGAAGGTCTTTAAAAAAATATTACAATTCTAAATATTTGCTTTAATAAACCTCACTTTATTATTACGATTTATTTATACACCTTAAAACACAAGTAAATTCAAATAAAAAGACAAAATATATAATAATTGATAACGCGACAAATATATAAAATTAATTAAGGATTGCCGACAGCAGATGCACTGAGATCTAAACTCATAATACAAAGTTGGCAACACTGGTATTAGTATTACTACATCCTAAAAGCTAACAGAAATTAATGTTTCTCCATTTGACCAAGCTTACCAGTCAGCTTCAATGGGTACCCATAACCAACCACGGTGTCAACGCAGAGATCGAGTCCACTTAATTAAGAATTAATTTTAAGAACAATCTACGTACTTTACATTTTTTTCAATTTTTTTTAAATGATAATTGTTATCTTTTTATTCATGTGATTCATATTAATACACGGGATACTCCTTTTAGTATAAATGAACATCCAATAGTATGAAAACAATCCATTATTCGAGAAACATTTTGGGAACGATTTTTGAGATTTTAGTATCTCTTATTTGTTAATTAACTTTCGGAGCGCTAAGTATTAATAAATGTTTAAAAAATTACTCCCTCCGTCCCACAGTACTAGTCTACTACTCCCTCTGTCCCAACCATTTCTTTATATTTTCCTTTTTGGGATATCCCATCCAATTCTTTACATTTCAAAACATACCTAAAATAGTCAATGGGTCCCACCACTTTCTCACTTTTCCTTCCTTTTCACACTACTTTTACTCCACTATCTCTCTTTTATACATTAAAAAATAATGGGTCCCACCACTTCATCCACTTTTTCTTCTCTTTTTCACTATTTTATACATATTTCTTAACCTCCGTGCCCAAACCAAACGTAGAGAATTGGCTGGGACGGAGGGAGTATTAATTAAATATTAATTAAATGATACATTTCTACTATTTATCATAGATAAATGAATGTGAAAGGCATATGTCATAGCCTATTTGTTTATTCGAGGATTTAACTCAACTCAACTAAGGATGTAACAAGTAAATAGTGGTTCTATCGTCAGAAAGATCTCTCAAAGTAACATATGTCAAAGGATTAAGTAACATTGTTCATCTACAGACTTGAGGACTTAATTCACTGGAAGAAACTCAAAAAATTGATCAAGCCTCAGTGATATAAATCAAAATTCTGGATTTAATCAAGTGACAGAGATATCGTCAGGGTATCAATTAATTACAGGGATTTAATCTGAAGAAAATCAAGACATGAAGAAACATCACAGATGTTAGTCATTCATGAACCAGACAGTACATCGAGTGTCAACATTGAAGTGGTGAAATGGATTCATAAGTTTCAGTGATTTTCAGAAGATTGTCAGAAGAGTGATTGCTGTTCAAGATTAGTATTAATTATCTATTAATTAATTAAGTCATATAATTTAATTAAGAAAATAAATTATATCTATAAAGATTAATTTATTGATTAGTTGAATTAATTGGTTAATTAATTCTGAATTAATATTATGCATTTTTCAGAAATGATTTTGAATTAATATTCAAAATAAAATCAGCAAGACAAATATTTGAACTGGTATGACAATTGGATTGTCATACCGAAAGTCTTTCCAAGTCATTTTAGATTGTCTTGCCGATAGTTCTACCAGTTTAATCAATAGTCCTACCGAAAGTTCTACCAGCTAAAAGGATTGTCTTGCCAATTAAATCAAGAGTTGGTTGAATATAAAAGAACAGAAGCTGAAGAACACAGAACAACATTGAATATTAAAAACAAACAGAAGAACACAGAACAGCAGAGAACTTATTGCAAATTCTCAGGAGATTAATTTCTAGTATTTATTGTTAAATCTAAACCACTAGAAATCCTTTTCTTGTTCTTGTGTAACTATCTAGCAGATCAAAATCCCTAGAACTTAATCTCAAATTGCTTTTAGCAATTGATCCTTTTTATTTCAAAAATAGAAAAAGTTCATGTCGAATTTATTCTAGATTTGGAATAATTTATTTGAGATTAATCTCTTGTAAACGATACCGTTGTTGTAACACCTTTCAAGTTTAATAATAGTTTTATTTAACTTGAATTTTGTTTCACTTTTTTATTCCGCATTTTATTCGATTAAACGGTATAGTTTGTATTCAACCCCCCTTCTACAAACATATTGGGACCTAACAATTGGTATCAGAGCCTTCTGATTAACGGACAAATCAAGATCCTAGACTTTTGTGATTCTTCCACTCCTTGAATTTTTATTTACTCAAAAATTCATAATGACTACACAAAAAGTTGGAACCGTTAAAATTCCACTATTCGATAAAGAAAATTATGTTATGTGGAAGAAGAAGATGCTATTGTTTTTACAAGTTGCAAATCCCAAATATCTGGAAGGGTTAAAGAAGGATCCAAAAATTCCGATGGTTATTGAACCAGAGGTAATATAAAATGATGTTGTGATTACCAAAGCTAGAACCTATGTAAAGAATCCTGAGGATTTTTCTCCTGCTGAAAAAGAAGAAGCCTCCTTGGATGCTAGCTTTCAATTAATTTTAGTTGATTCCCTTGATCCCTTGATGAATAGACATGTGATGAACTGTAAAGATTCCAAACACATATGGGAAACTATTGAGGTGATTAATGAAGGCACATAGGAAGTTAGGGAGAACAAATTAGAGATCCTAACCTCTGAGTATGAATATTTTAAATCCAATCCAGGAGAAGGAATCACTGAAGTGTTTGAGAGGTACAATGCATTGATCAACAACCTGAAATAAATGTTAAATATTATTCTATCAGGGAGGTCAACAAAAAGTTCCTTTTAACACTGCCAACTCATCTCGATCATAGAATCACTGCCATAAGAGAAGCAAGAGATCTGAGTGAGATTTCTTTGGAAAAGCTCTATGGTGTGTTAAAAACCTATGAGTTGGAGCAGATTCAGCAGAAGGAAGTCTACGAGAAAGGAAGAGTGGTCAGCACGTCTACTGCTCTAGTAGCTGAAGAACAACAACAACAACAACACCAATCTCAATAGTCAGAGAGAATGGTACAGTCTTCCAAGGCTGAAGAAAATGTGATAGTAGCATAATTTGATCCTCCTACTACAAATCAATCAGGAGATGATTTTTACTCCTTGGAAGAACTGGAGCAATTGGAAGATGAGTCAATGGCCCTGATTGTCAAGAGATTCTCCAATGTCAGATTCAAGAGGAATCCCAAGTTCAAGTACAAGTCCAACTACAATAGATTCCAGAAAGGCGGATCTTCATCCTCTAACACCAGCAGTGGTGGATACAAAACATGGATGGTTGATCGAAGCACCATTCGATGCTTTAACTGCAATGAGTTGGGACACTTTGCCACAGAATGCAGGAAGCCAAAACAAGTTAGGAAGAACTCTTATGATTCTAATCAGAAGAGTAAATCTGAAAGGGCTTACCTGGCAAAGGGAAGAAGCTGGGATGATACTGACAGTGAAGATGAAGAAGTTAGGAATCTTGCTCTTATGGCTAGTGATGCAAACACCTCGTCGTCAAGAAAAGAGGAAAAATTTACTGATGCTGAATTAGTTTATCATCCAGGAGGCTCCTTAGATTGTGCTCATCGTGATAATGAAATGTTAACTCAACAAATCAAAGACCTTGAGAAAGATGTCAATGAATTAAGACTTGTGCACATTAATCAAGATAAATTAAAAGAACAAGTATCTTTTCTAGATAATAGAGTTGACTGTTATAGACAACTCGAAACTATTCTCAAAGACAAGATCACCGGTCTTGAGACTAAGGTTAAAACCTACTTTAATTCTTGTTCGAAGTCTAAAGAGTTTTACAATAAGCAAGCTGTTAATCAAACATCTGGAATAGGTTTTGATTACAATGTTGCTATTGGAAAATTAGGCATAAACTCCCCTCCTCATATCTGTGCTAAAGGTAGGGAAGTACCACATGTGCTTAAGGGTGTTGATGAACCCCTCTATAAAGAATCAATTGTTGAACCATTTGATGAGACCTCATTTATTATTCAAGAAGAAATCCGTGTTGAAGATCTTGCTAATGAGAAAGTTGTTTCCAAGTCAAGTGTGTCTAAGGTTCCAGTCAAAGTTGTGAAAGCAAATGAGACTAACTCAAACACACATGAGTTGGATAACAAAAATGTCATGTCTACCATGCATAAGTTGCCTATTGTTAATCCTCTCATAAAGCATGTGGTGTTCCTGATTGTATGTCTTGTGCTTTTAATTTGATGTATGCTTATTTTAATGGTAAACATGTTTCTAATGATAAGACTACTCCTCGTCAGCATGTGAATAATAGGAAGCATGATAGGTCTAAGACTGCTAGTCCTCCTAAAGCTAGAAAGGAGACATTTGTGCCTAAGCCTAACCAGAAATTTGTCAAGACTGTTTACAAGGTCAAATGTCCAGTCATTGAGAAAGTTGAGAACATTAAAGTTAAGAATGTTGTTTTGCCTGATAAAGACCAATTTTACAAGTATGTCGGACCCAACCAAACTTGGGTTCCGAAGAAAGTTTAATCCATTTGTATTGCAGGGCATTAAACAGGTGCAACCGGTAGTGTGGATTCTTGACAACGGATCGTCAAGACATATGACCGGAGATAGAGCCCTGCTATCAAATGTGGTTGAGAAAGCTGACCCTGTGGTTACCTTTGGAGATAACAGCAAAGGTCTAACTGAGGGATATGGCTGTTTGCAAGCTGGTAATGTTATCATTGAAATTGTGTATGTTGTGCAAGGACTTGAACACAATCTGCTTAGTATTAGTCAGTTCTGTGACAACGGCTATAATGTTTTATTCGACAAGCTGAAGTGTCAGATTCTGCACAAGAAAAGTGAAAAACCCTCCTTGATGGGAATCCAGAATGGAAATCTGTTCGTAGCTGACATGAACTCTGGAAGCAATCTTGAAGTCAATTATTTCTATGCAAAGGCATCGTCAGATGAGAGTTGGCTATGACACAAGAGACTTTCTCATCTCAATTTCAAAACAATGAATTCTCTTGTCAAAAGAGAATTGGTCAGAGGTCTGCCTCAGCTGGAATTCTCCCCAGAAGGACTGTGTGAGGCTTGCCAGAAAGGAAAATCAAAGAAAGCAAGTCATAGAGGCACTGGCACATCCTCCATAACTGGTGTTCTGCAATTATTGCACATGGATTTATTTTGAACAGTTAATGTTCTTTCGATGTCAAAGAAGTGTTACTGTCTTGTGATAGTTGATGACTATTCCAAGTATACGTGGGTTTTATTCATTCACTCTAAGGATGAAACACCACAAGTTCTGATTGATCATATCAAGTTGATCGAGTTAGATTCTAATGTCCTTGTTAGAGCAATAAGGTCAGATAATGGAACAAAATTCAAGAATTCACTTCTCAATGGATTCTGTACAGATAAAGGGATTACCAGACAATTTTCAGCTCCCAGAACCCCTCATCAAAATGGAGTGGTAGAAAGGAAGAATCGTACATTGATTGAAGCTGCAAGAACTATGTTAAGTGAATCAGGTCTTCCAATGTACTTTTGGGCTGAAGCTGTCAATACTGCATGTTATACTCAGAATCGAACTCTAATCAACAAAGACTTCATGAAGACTCCTTATGAGATAATGAATGAACAGAAACCTTCTATCAAATACTTTCATGTATTTGGTGCCAGATGCTTCGTGCTCAAGGATGGAGATGATCGTCGTGGTAAATTCGAGGCAAGGGCATATGTGGGTATTTTTGTTGGATATGGAAGAAGATCATACATGGTGTATATCATTGATCAACACAAAGTAACTGAAAGTGTCAATGTTATATTTGATGACACTAAACTCCCTAGTATCCAAACTGAAGATCCTTCTGAGAAACTGAAGTTTGATGATATGTCAGATTCAGAATCAGAACATGATCAAGAACCTGAGGTTGTTGCTGATGAAGAACCTGTTAATCATGATGATACTCAAGGTAATGGTGATGGAAACATTGGCAACAATGGAGATACCACTGCTACTAACGAAGAATCATCAAGTCAACCTGACAACAACTCAGGGGGAGATGCTGAAGGATCAACTAGTAGGACACAACATCCCAATAAATTTCAAGGCGAATCATCAAGATCAAATCTTCCAAGACAGACTGTCTGGAATAAAGCTCATCCTTTTGAGTTGATTATTGGTGATCCAGATGTTGGAGTCAGAACTAGACGTGCTACTCAAAATGAATGTCTGTTCTCAGGATTTCTTTCTGAGATAGAACCTAAGAATATTGAAGAAGCACTGACTGGTCCAGATTGGGTGATTGCTATGCAAGATGAACTCAATCAGTTTGAACATCAATAAGTCTGGAAACTGGTCCCTAGACCTACACACAAGAAAGCTGTTGGTACTCGGTGGGTATTCAGGAATAAACTAGATGAAGATGGTGTGGTTACAAGAAATAAAGCAAGACTGGTAGCTAAAGGGTATTCTCAAGATGAAGGCACTGATTATGATGAAACCTATGCTCCAGTAGCTAGACTAGAGGCCATCAGGATATTTTTGGCATTCGCAGCATTCTCAAACTTTAAATTTTATCACATGGATGTCAAGAGTGCCTTTCTGAATGGAAAACTGGATGAAGAGGTGTATGTAGAGCAACCTCCTGGTTTTGAAGATCCATATCATTTGGATTTTGTCTACTTTCTTTTCAAGGCTATCTATGGTCTCAAACAGTCTCCGAGAAAATGGTATGACACTCTCTCTGAATTTCTTATTGAAAATAGTTTTATTAGAGGTATCATAGACAAAACTCTCTTTTCTAAAAAAACATAAGAATGAAACTATATTAGTCCAAGTCTATGTGGATGATATAATATTTGGGTCTACTAATGATAATCTTTGTAAGAGATTTGCTAAGTTAATGCACAACAAATTTGAAATGAGCATGATGGGAGAGCTGAAGTTCTTTCTTGGATTACAAGTAAATCAAAGGTTAGATGGAACTTTTATTTGTCAATCCAAGTATCTCAAGGAACTCCTCAAAAAGTACAATCTAGAGGATTCTGCATCAGCAAGGACTCCATCAACTACAGCTATCAAGCTTGGACCATGAGAAAACTCCATTAAGGTAGATGTCACAAGCTACAGAGGTATGATTGGCTCGTTACTCTATCTTACTGCAAGTAGACCAGATATTATGTATGCTACATGCTTATGTGCAAGGTTCCAAGCGGATCCTAGAGATATTCATCTCATTGATGTTAAACGAATCTTGAGATATCTTAAGGGAACACCAAATCTAGGTATTTGGTACCCTAAAGAATCTAGTTTTAACCTTGTTGGATATACAGATTCAGATTACGCAGGAAGTGTTGTTGATAGGAAAAGCACCTCAGGGAGTTGTCAATTCCTAGGTAGCAGACTAGTCTCATGGTACAACAAGAAACAACAAACAGTTTCCAATTCAACGGCCGAGGCTGAATATATTGCTGCCGGAAGCTGCTGTGCTCAGATCTTGTGGATTAGGAATCAGCTACGGGACTATGGCTCTGTATTGGACAAAATACCTATTATATGTGACAATACAAGTGCAATAGCCATCACCGATAACCCTGTGCAACATACAAGGACCAAGCACATTGACATCATGTATCATTTTATTAGAGAGCACGTCATGAATGGTACTGTTGAACTATTTTTTGTTCCAACAGAAGAACAAATAGCAGATATTTTCACTAAACCTCTTGATGAATCCACATTTACCAGATTAGTTGGTAAATTGGGTATGTTGAATAGCTTTAGTGATTAAACTTGTTAATATCTGAAATCTGTTCTTGAATGAATTTACAAATGAATTTTTCATGAATAAAAAATTCATTTTCAAATTTATTTTATCATATTTTCCATAATTCTTGCTTATTTCTATGTAAGTTTTATTATATTATCTTCTTTATTTATTCTACTTGTTAATTTTAATATCTCAGAATATTTTATTTTCTCTAAAAATATTTTTGTATGAATTTTATTTTCCAAAATTCAACAGAAATCTATTTTTGGAATAAAATATAATTACTTCTGAAATATTGTTATTTTTGTAAATATATTCTGTAATTGTAACTGTAAATTCTGTTTATAATTGTTTTATTACTGCAATGACAATCGGCAAGACAATTGAAATTGTCTTGCTGAAAGTCATTTCAGTGTATATGTGTTTAATTTTATTTTTATTTTCAGTTTGATTTTATACTGTAAAGACAATCGGTATGACTATCAATAGTCTTGCCAGTAATAAAATTTATATCAGATATATTTCTTTTTTATTTTGTACTAGAATGACAATCGGTATGACTATCGATTGTCTTTCTAGTTTATTTTGGTTTAATTCATGTATTTTATACTGGTATGACAATCGGTATGACTATCAGATTGTCATACCAGTTATATTTTTCTTTTTTTTTAAATTCCAAACGTTTGCCTGGTATGACAATCAGGAAGACAATCGGTATGACTTTCCTCGATTGTCATACCAGTTGTCCTACTTATTGTTTTTTTTGTTTTGTTTTGTGATTGTATTAAGTTCTAAAATCATATCAACAGTTTTGTTTCTCTCTCTCTCTTCGATCAAGTCTCCATTAATCTTCTTGCTCGAGTTTTTACTCAGCAAACCAAACTTCACTTCTGATATATATACACACACGTATATACATACAGGAGTGCTGCCAATTTTTTTTTTAAAAAAACTATTTCACTTCGTTTTTTTCTCTTCAAAATCAGTTTTTGTTTGTTTTTGGGTATTTTTATTTAATTTTATTTTGTGTCTTGTGCGTTTTTCAGATCTAATATTGTGAGTTAAGAACATTAACGAGATACATTACTTTCTAAATTTTTCGAATATAATTGATTTAATTCGAATTATTAAATTTTTTTTATTCGAATTTTCTTAATATTATTCTTAAAATTCTGAAAGTGTGTGTTTTATTATATTTTTAATGGCTCTCAATTTCCAAATTGTCTCACATAATCTTGTTGGTTATTTTAATCCAGAAAAGTGTGATGTGGAAAAATTTAAGCCGTGAATTAGATTTTTAAATGACCATTCGATTGTTAGCTCTGCTATTAAATCAAATGTGCTATTAAATGTCGATCTGCTTAGACTGATTTGCACAACCTCTACTGTGGCCGATGATTCAAAATCTTTTTCATTCACCGTGGCAAACACACAGTATGTAGTTGATGAAACAGTTATCAATCGAGCGTTAAATTTCCCAATGGACAATTTCTGTAATTTACCCTCTAAAAATGAGATTTCAAACTTTTTTCATGCCATTCACTATCAGGGGGTGATTAATTTAACCAAGTTTTCTAAATCCAATTTGGTTTCTGAATGGGACCTTTTCTTTGATACACTTTCCAAAGTGTTTGCCAACTGCACTAAATCCAACTTTCACAACATCACTTCCACTCTGCAGTATATTGGTCTTGCGGTTATTTTCAATCAAAGAATCAATTTTGGCAAACTACTTTTATCCATTCTTCTGAGACGTCTCACTACAGCTTTACGTGATCATTCTACAAATCGTAGGGTTTCTTGCTATTACGCTCGTTTTCTTATACTTATAGCAGAACATCTTCTCACACCTGAGCATAAAGCTCTTTTTGCTAACTCATCAGTAACTGAACCCCCTCCCGTAAGCAAAAAGATTTACACTCGCCAAGACACAACCTTCAAATTAATGCAAGTTCCAGTACTTGTATCTGCTTTCATGGCCACTTTCATTCCTTTACCAATTTTCAATCTTCCCGGTCATGAACAACAAGCTCAACCTCCAGTGGTTCAAGCCACCCAGGCTCCAACATCAGATGCTCTTCCACTGCAGGTAATAATTCCTCACTCTCACACAATTTCTACTTCTGTTGAAAGACCCCCAGTGGTTGATAGGGCTGACCATGAAGTTGTAGAACCGCAACTTCAATCCCAGGTCATAGAGCCAAACACAGAGTCACAACCTATCTCAACCTCTCCCCCACTGTCTAAAATGTTACCGAGAATGTTAGTAGGAAGTAGTATGTTGTTGGATGTGAATGAACCCTCAGCTCTGCCTCCTCCCAAGAAAAGAAGAACATTTACCGAGGCATCTGAAAGCCCATTCTTGTCCTCCCAACAGGACATGGACTTTGATATGGCCAGGGAACAGTTACTAGAGACATTCTCTCAACAGGATGAATATATTGAAATTCGCCATAGGGCCATGGAAACTTGTACTGAGTCAAGCACACTTCTATTACTCACAATGGAAGCATACAGACCAATAGATGATACTCAGGACATAGAGCGAGGAGTACACATTGAGTCGGTTACAGTGTCTGCCATAGTTACGGCAGAAGAGCAGTCACATGCTTCTGATGGAAAATCTGACTCTCAGCCACCTTTAATAGAGTCATTTTCTCCCCTCCCAGATCCAACACCTCTGGCTCCCTCACGGGATTCTCCACTCGCAGATTTTGGTATCTGGAGAAAGTGGAGGGCAACTCGGTCAATCTATCCCTGAAGCAATTCAGACATCTATTTCACATGAAAAGATAGGTTTGACTGAGGATCGGGACTCGCGAATTCCCATTGCACCACCACTGACCTCTCTTGAACAGGCTATGGTGATTTCACTTGCAGGTACAGAAGATTAGCAACAGGAAGGCTCCTCACGAGCAATTATATTGAGAGATACACAAGCACGTGAGTTGAGTGAACCAAACACGAGAGATATTCAGGTGAGCGCACACACAGACACAAATACTGAAAATCTGTTAGCTCAAATTGCTGCTCTGAAAGAACAAATTGCAAAAAATCAGGCTGAGGCTCAAAAATTCAAAGCACAAGTGGTTGAACGGTCTTCTTCTTTCACCTCTGTCAACAATCAGCTGTCATTCATTAGAAATGATATCTCAGCTTTGAAGTCCACTGTTGTACCAAAGCTTAACTCAATCCAGGCATCTCCAACTTTATCAGCTGAAGACATTTCAAACTTCTGCTCTCTCCATACAAGAATGACTTCTTTTGAAGACTTGGTTGAAATGAATCATTCACTGGACTCCTCCAGATTTCTAAAGATAGAGACGGGCATGGAACATCTCAATGAAGGGATGAAGCACTTGTATTTCATGATAAAAAATTCTCACTGCCCTAATGAAGAACAAATGACTTTCTTTGAAGGGCCGTCTTGTGGAGGCTCAGGCTCTGGAGGTAATGGAGGTCAGGGAGGGTCTAGAGGAAAATCTGTAGAGGATTCCTCAACTAAGGGGGAGAAGCAAGGGAGAAGTGGAAAGGGAAAAGAAAAAGATTTTTCTAGCTGGAGACACAAGGAAGGCTGATGATGTCTATTATAGTGGAGAACAGGATGCCTTTGATATTTTTGACATTCCCACTAAACCAGTCTTGGAAGATAAAGATGGTTTCTTTGAAGCTGAGGAGGTAAGTGATTTTGGAGAATGGGAGGAGGAAGCTCAAGTGGATCCTGTTTTTGAGAAAGAGTTTCAGCAGCAGCAGTCAGAGTTGAAAAGAAAAGAAGCTGAACTCAAAAAGGTATCCCAGATCATTGACATGAGGAAAGACATTCAACGAACAGAAACTCTTGAAAAGCAACGTCTTCATGACATTAAAGCTAAATAAAGGAGAAGAGATGTCAAACTGAAGATTGGTGAAAATTGGGATGAAGCTAGGAGAGTACTTGATATGCCTCAGCTGAGCACAAACAATGATAGGCAGTTTCTACATCTTCTTGACAAGCTGGAAATCTCTAATCCAAACAATGACGTGTACATGAATGCTATCAAGACTGAAGTCTCAAGGATCACATCTGCCTTTGACAGATCTCTAAATGAAATGAGCATATTTGTATATTGTCAGAGTGAAGGATCTTTCAAGGTATCACTTCATCTGTTTGAGAATCTTTCTTTATCAGAGATTTGAGTTCTTCTCAACAAAGTCAAAAGAAGCTCATAATTGAATGAAGTTCTTCGAGAAAGGCTCAAAGAGTTTGCCAGCAGGGCTAGTCCTCAAGTGGTCAACAATCCTCATCAGATAAGATTCTTTAAGTCTGACTGTCTTCAAATCTGCCATCTCGATGCACAATCTCTTAAAGACTACTCTGCTAAGCATCTTGTCTGGATGGAACATCACTTAAGGACTGCCGAATACTCATCCATGTTGAAAACTCAAGCTGATGATCTAATTCAAGCTTATTGTGAAAAGAACATTAAGGGGTACAATCAGTTAAAGAATAAGCTAAAGTCAGTTGGAGTTCAACCAGTCAGACCAGCCACCTTCACTTCAGAAAAGGATCGTGTCTTTGACAAGGAGTTGCTTCAAGATTTGGAAGAAGGTGAATTCGGAAGGGAAGACAACTGAATTCAATTAGCTCAAAACTTAATGTAATATGCTTAGAGCTTTATGAAACAAGATAGACAAATGTAGTCATATGTTCAGTCTAGAGGAACATCTATCTTGTATTCACTTGTAAATTTCTTTTGGAATCTGGAAAATGTTAAATATAATCCAGAACTTTTCTGCTATTTACTTTGCATTTATGTTTATATCTTTTTCTTATTTGTTAGTTGAGTTATCCTCTAGGAATTTGTTGTTATTGTCTAAGAAACAAATAGGGGGAGATTGAAAGGCATATGTCATAGCCTATTTGTTTATTCGAGGATTTAACTCAACTCAACTAAGGATGTAACAAGTAAATAATGGTTCTATCGTCAGAAAGATCTCTCAAAGTAACATATGTCAAAGGATTAAGTAACATTGTTCATCTACAGACTTGAGGACTTAATTCACTGGAAGAAGCTCAAGAAATTGATCAAGCCTCAGTGATATAAATCAAGATTGTGGATTTAATCAAGTGATAGAGATCTCGTCAGGGTATCATTTAATTACAGGGATTTAATCTGAAGAAAATCAAGACATGAAGAAACATCACATATGTTAGTCATTCATGAACCAGACAGTACATCGAGTGTCAACATTAAAGTGGTGAAATGGATTCATAAGTTTCAGTGATTTTCAGAAGATTGTCAGAAGAGTGGTTGCTGTTCAAGATTAGTATTAATTCTCTATTAATTAATTAAGTCATATAATTTAATTAAGAAAATAAATTATATCTGCAAAGATTAATTTATTGATTAATTGAATTAATTGGTTAATTAATTCTGAATTAATATTATGCATTTTTCAGAAATGATTTTGAATTAATATTCAAAATAAAATCAACAAGACAAATATTTGAACTGGTATGACAATTGGATTGTCATACCGAAAGTATTTCCAAGTCATTTTAGATTGTCTTGCCGATAGTTCTACCAGTTCAATCAATAGTCCAACCGAAAGTTCTACCAGTTCAATCAATAGTCCTACCGAAAGTTCTACCAGCTAAAAGGATTGTCTTGCTGAGCTAAAAAGATTGTCTTGCCAATTAAATCAAGAGTTGGTTGAATATAAAAGAACAGAAGCTGAAGAACACAGAACAACATTGAATATTAAAAACAAACAGAAGAACACAGAACAGCAGATAACTTATTGCAAATTCTCAGGACATTAATTTCTAGTATTTATTGTTAAATCTAAACCACTAGAAATCCTTTTCTTGTTCTTGTGTAACTATCTAGCGGATCAAAATCCCTATAACTTAATCTCAAATTGCTTTTGGCATTTGATCCTTTTTATTTCAAAAATAGAAAAAGTTCATGTCGAATTTATTCTAGATTTGGAATAATTTATTTGAGATTAATCCCTTGTAAACGATACCGTTGTTGTAACACCTTTCAAGTTTAATAATAGTTTTATTTAACTTGAATTTTGTTTCACTTTTTTATTCCGCATTTTATTCGATTAAACGGTATAGTTTGTATTCAACCCCCTTCTACAAACATATTGGGACCTAACATAATGTGAACTTTTATCCCCCTCATTAATTGTTAAACAATTTTCAAGAAGGTTAATTTTAAAAAAATGTCAATAAATTTATGTCGGAATTTTAAAATTGAATATATACATTATGGGAAAAATGTTCTCACAAAAATATTACTATTGTGGGAAGGACAGAGTACCTGAAAAACATATGGTTTAGGTGAAAATAATTTTATACGAAAACAGTTATTCAAATTCTAGGTATTTGAGTCACGATATAAAGGAAACTTCGTATAAATTTAGGAAAGTATCATGTGAATTATATCATGGTCTAAAACTTGTCTCTAAGGCTATAAAAAAATGTAAATTTATCCGAAACATCTGTATTTGTATTCGAGAAAAAAACCCGGATATTATTCGTATCCGAATTCGGGATATTAAATATGAAATTATACATGTATAATATTTAAATTATTTAAATATGTAGGGCTTGGAGTTTCTAAAGGCCAAATAGAAAACTTATCTATTGGTGCGACCTAAAATCACATTTCTCGAATATTTTTTAACAATCCAATTGTACGTACGGATGTGAATAATATTACGTCAAAATATAATTATAGAAAAAATTTCATGCAAATCCAAAGTGGTCTAGTATTGATTTTATAATGTGTCTATTTTCTTATATAATGTCAACGATAGAGATTAAACGATTATTTTTTGTTATAAAGTGACCGATATAAATAACAAAATCATTCAAAAATTTGCATACTTACTTATTTTTACATTCGTACGGTTGGATTTCTTAATTTAACTTTTTAAAAATTATGAATTTGAGGTGAACTAATAGAAAACTTTTCTATTGTGGCCTTTAGATACTCTTTTCCCAAATATATAATTATATATAATTTAAAATTTATTCTATTGCTTCCTTCATCCCATTTTAATAGTTCACTTTGTAAATTTCACATATATTAAGGAGTAGAAAATGTTATGTATTCTTTATTGTTTTCACATAATGCTGAGCAAAACCGATCCGAAACCGAAAAACCGAACTGAACTATGCTAATTCGGTTCGATTCTGTCCTGATTTTTCAAAAATTCGGCCTATTCGGTACGGGTCGAATATACCGAATTTTTTTTTGGACCGGTCCAGTTCTTTTAATAAATATTTCGGTCCGGACCGAATAAACCGAATAAACCAAATCATAAATACTATAATTTTTTATTTTATATAATTTACATATATCTTAAAAATTATAATCATAATTTTTAATTTTTAATTGTATTTATACACGCTTAGAACTCAACATGTCATCTTACTTTAATTATATTTTATATTTTTTGGTTTGAAATTTTTATACAATTTTATTTTTTAAAAATATTCGGTCTGTTCAATCCAAAACCGGACCGAACCGAATTATTTCGGTTCGATTCGATCCGGTCCATTATACAATTTCGGTCCGGTTTGTTAAAAAAAATGATTATTCGATTTTTCGGTAATATTCGGTTCAGTGCAAACCAGACCAAACCAACCGAATGCTCGACTGTATTTTCACATAATATAACTTAATTTTTACAAATTACATTAATTATACCTACTTTAAAAGAAAAGTGAATATATACATATATATACACACACATACACAAAAACTATAAAATAATATGTATTTCAATTTATATACAAGAATATTTATGAGAAAGGTCTTTTAATGAATATTGAAATTATAAAATTTACATGGGTTAAAGAAAATTACAATTATTTTGGGAAATTTTTATTTTACAAACTGGACTATTAGAACATGATGGAGTGAGTAGTTTATAGTGTGTGTATATGCATTAAATAATATAATATAGAAATTTTATATAATTGTATAAATACTTTATACATATATAATCATATCATTTGAGATTTATCGTGAAAAATATTCTAAAATTATCGTTAATAGGGTAGTTCAATAAAAAATTTTAAAATTTTCGATACTCGTACGAAATATAAGTATTCATCTATGATAAAAAATGAATATTATTCATATCCGAAATAAAGCGGATATTATCTGTATTCGAATCTGAAAATTGTGAAAACTTACGAATACAGATACAGATTTAGGCAGATTCGTATCTGAATTATCTGTTTGACATGCAGCCCTATTTGTCTCCGTCACTTTCCAAATTATTTGATTAAAATTTTTAGAAATGGTATTTGATTCTTCTTGTGTATATTGAATATGTTTGTTATTTTACACTTCTTATGTCTTGCATATGTACACACAAATCAGGTATCTTTTTTTTATATCCTATTCATTCTTCCCTTTGAAGCCAATTTTTGTCAAGGACTAAGCTTCAAGATTGAATTTGTATTTGGGTATTCAGATAGAGATAATAAGAATAAAGATCTAAACAAATAAACATAATTAGGGTTTTGGGATTTTTGGGACTGCTCTTGAGAGTGGGTTAATCAATAATGATTTTCGGATCTCTCTCAAGGTGCCTACGTACCCTTATTTATAGAAATCAAGTTCACATAGTTCTATTCAATTTAGGGTTATATTTCAGTTATAATTAGTCCTAGCCCATGCTCTATTGCTTTTGAGGCAAGTAATTTTCATGTATCCGGATTATTCTAAAATTAAGTTTTCAATGCAATAATATTTTCCCACCGCCTTAACCATTAAGCTCGGTTTTGTCAGTTGTTGGATCAGAACCAACATTTTTATGGATAATTGATGAAGTCTTCGGAAACACATATCAACGGGTCTTTTATCCAGTCCAAATAAGCCCATATAAATCCAGTCTTCGGAAGCAAGCTCATAGGCCCATCCATTAGATACACAATAAATATATCTTGTGTTAACAGGTCCCCAATATTTTTTGAAGACGATGACTTCAATGAATACTTTAAATATTTGGTAACTTTATCTTCAATCAGCTCATTGGATTCATAAAATTGGCGAGATATTTTTATTTTTGTCACAGTCTTCAGACTCAAAATTATATTCGGGCGCAAAATAACCTCTGGACGCGGCATAACCTTTGGACACCAAAAGCCTCGGCATCATTGGATACAAAATATAAGGAAGTCCATCATTTGCAACTTGAAATGGCCAGTAAACTGAATTTTAATAAATATTAATTCAAAATCTCCACGTGATACAAATCAAATGATTTTGATTCTTGAGATCTCGTAGTCCCTACTATTTTTAGTTCTTCTGGTTCCTTTTTGTTCAACTTTGTTTTCATTTTCTTCACGGGCCCATCAACACATCTCATACTTGTCTTGTTGTAATATATGTCCTTCGGATACCGAATTTCATTTGTAACATCCCTTTGACAAAATTTATTGAGATTAGAAGTAACCGATGACTATACTCATTTTCGTCCCATGACTTTCTTGATGTCATCTCAAAATAGTCGGTATATGATGAAAACTTAACAGTATGTAACCTTAGTAGCCGACCATCAGGTATATTTAAGTATCGGCCCCCAAGGCTCTCTAAAATTTAGTGCCTCCAAATACAAAATTGCAGCGTTCCAATATTTATCTTTATTTATCTAACACGATTTTTTGTTGGCCCCCATTCACACTTATTCAAGTGTTTCCAATAATCAAAAGTTATCCCGAGCAAAGTTAGATATAGAAATAGGATTTTATGATATCCAACATATATTTTTTTCCGGGACCACCTTAACCTTTTTCTCTTTTGAAATTGCTAATGTTTGCTTCCAATGAGTTCGATTTCATCGTCAATTCCAATGAGTTCGATTTCATCGTCAAATCCATCCCCATTTTTGTCATTGCACTGCATTGGCGACAACTGAAATGGAGGGAATTCTTTTGTTGAAAAAAGCTGATATAATATCTTCATTGGATATCGTTCTTTTGAATACTACTATTTGGAATAACATGGAGATTGATTGTGACGAGACGTTTTCAGCTGCTAACCTCTGTAGTACCATTAATGCACTACTAGAAAAAACACTTTAGACATCGATTTTTATGTGATGTCTAAGGGCATGTTACACAACGCTTTAGGATGAAAATTAATGTCTTAATCACATTTTTGTAGTATAATTGAATAATGTCAAGTTCAGTATTGCAATATTAGGATAATTAGGCCTATTTGAACCTATAGTACACATGCTATGTAAAGAAATTAACATATATTCTAAATGAACAACCGATGTCTATTTACATATTTAACATCGGTTTTTTTATTGAAACGTTGTTAAAGTTGTATTTTAACATCGATTTTGGTAATATATCTAACTTTGAATGTTAGTTATAACATCAGTTTTCTTTAATAGCCGTTGTTGATATTCATGTCATAGAGCTTTTTAACATCAGTTTATCAGTTACGACTGATGTTATATCTCTCTATTAACATGGTTTCTTGGTTATAGATGATGTATTGAACATGTTTTAATAATAAATATTTGAATTTATTCTGATGTCATACCAACCAATACATATAATACCAAAATACTAAGCTAAAAAAATTGAATTATAAAACTCAACTACTATATCATTAATTACAAAGTTCAATACAATATCAACATATAAGCTTAGCTACAATTCAAATATTGCTTAGTCACATTTTTATGACCATTCTCCGTATAATATCAGTAAAACATAGACTTCATTCTCCACAAACTCACATTTATTAAACCCTTTTATCGACATTTTCAAAACTTGAATCAGGTTTATGATCATGAACCTAGAAACAATAAATTCAAGTATGAGAAGTGTTTCCATAGTTTGCTCTTTTTCTACATCTTTATCATTGCTCTCCACAAATGGATTTTCAGAGTTAGTGTATTTCTGAGATGCAGGGGAGCCACCATCACTTTCTTTGTAGGTCTAATTTTACACATCAACATTGCGGTGCATATCATTACTCCCTGCCATTGTTTCATCCATTCACGATACATCAATATAAAATCAAATTAAAGAAAACACACACATATATATATATATATCCTTTAGAATTTTGATCTAATAGACTGATTATAAATCCAAACAGTTCCAAAAGAAAAATTAAATAATATTGACAATAATAAAATCACAAGCCACAGATGGGAATAAATAAATTCTACACAAGATTTTTTGACTCTACCTTGTGCAAAGGCCTTATGTCCGTTACTAGGGTATTGATGCAGAGGCTTATGGCATAATCCAACAAGCACAATTGCGGTCTAGTTTTCATTAAGCTGATTCAGGGCAGGAAAATTCTCAAAACTGACACCCCCTCTAATGAAGTACTATAATTTTTACTGCAATAATCAATAAACAAGTTGAATCCTGATTATATTAGGTAGATAAAGTTCAACCAAAAAAATAAGCTGAAGCCTGAAGTACTTTACAAACAAAATCACCAGCAAATTTAGAATTTTTTCAAGCAAAAATCATACGATTAAGAATGCCAACAAAATCAAATAAACAAGATTATCGACAAAAATACTTTTAAGCTCTATAAAGTATAATCCACGAGGCGCTCATAATATTTTCAAGTGACTTTCAGCTCATTTGCAAATAATTTCATTAGGAGGACTATTATAAAAACTCCGACAAAAATACAGTATTTGATCACGAGAAATATTATTTGATACTAGTTGCAGTGGTTATGGTACTTGTGAACGTGAATAGCCATAAAAGAAGTTTAATCAGGAAAGTAGGATTAAATAAAGTAGGATTGTAATGTTTTATTGACCTTATGACATTGCAATAAGCAGGAGCAGGCACCAAATATATATATTAAAGAAGAAGGCTATGATTCTTTTAGTCATTCCTTCTAAATGTTTCTAAGCAAACACAAATCTAGCTAAATTGTAAAAAGAAAAAGAAGAATAAAAAGATATTGTAAAAGTTATAACCATGGAAAATACATTTTCTCTAAAAAAATGATTGCTTTATCTCATGTTATGGAACTAAGCAATGAATGTTGAAACTATGCTCAAGCAACCCATAAAAACCATCTTATCCACACACTGAGAAGTCCAACCATGCAGGCCAATAGTAGCTAACCACCTATGTTGAACTCTTTTTCACTGAATATCCTCTTAAACAATAACACAAAACCCGATGTATTAAAGATCAGTTTAATTCCCTCTGCAGTTTCTATCCCCAAAATGTTTCAGTACGCAACAATAATTAGCTCTGCAATTTTTACAAGTCAGGATTGGAATTTTTGTTACTTGTTATCTTAAATTCATTCTCAACTCAAGTAAGCATGAGAAACTTGTTAGATATATTTGTGATGTCATGTCTAATAATCATTTGTGTTTAGTTTTTAGATCTTAACTAACAGGACAAATCAGGACTTAACTGGAAATCGGTACTTATACTGAAGTCAGAACTTAAGATATCAGAACTTAAGTTATCAGAACTTAAGTTATCAGAAGATATTTATCAGGAGATAATATCAGGACTTAAGAAGACGTTCAGATAAGGAAGACGACTGATTGAAGGAAAGAAGATTAAGGCAAACACAAGAAGAGATATGCATGGAGAAGAATTCTATGAAGAATAGAATACTTGGAAGAAAAGATAACTAATTGATATATTTTAGGATGAATACTTATGTTCGATATCAATTAGAAGATTATCTTGTAACCGTGCGTCTATATAAACACAACATAGGGTTTACACTATAAGTGTTATCTTAATCGAGAATATTATTCATTGTAACCCTAGCATCTCTCGTGATATTTGTTCATCACTGAGAGAGAACGGTTCCATTGTAATACTGTTTTATTAATAAGATTATTTTGTGTTTCATAATTGTGTTCTTAATTCGATTTGATTGTACTAGACACTGTATTCAAACCCCTTCTACAGTGTGTGTGCCCTAAAAAGTGGTATCAGAGCAATCTGTTAACACATATACAGTAAAGATCCAAAACAATCATGTTTGAAGAAGAACAGACTCCAACCAAGCCCACCAAAACTGAAGAAACTCCAAAGACTCAAATCCATAATCGATATGAGACTATTAGGGTTCCCATATTGAAACCTTCTGAGTATCCCATATGGAAAGTGAGGATGAATATGTTTCTGGAAGCTACAGATCCAGAATACCTTGACAGAATTAATGAAGGACCACATAAGCCAACCAAGATCTCTGTTGTAGTTGCAGATCAGCCAGCACAGACTGTACCAAAGGAGAAAAGTGAGTATACAACTGAAGATATCTCATCTATTGCCAAGTATGCAAAGGTAAGACATGTGCTGCATAGTGCCATTGATAATGTCATGTCAAATAGGGTAATTAACTGCAAGACTACAAAGGAGATATGGGATTCCTTAGAGACAAGATGCCAGAGAACTGATTCAATTAAGAAGAACATGAGGACTATACTCACTCAAGAGTATGAGCACTTTGACTCAAAACCTGATGATTCGTTAACTGGTTTATATGACAGATTGTCAAACTCTTGAATGACCTGTCACTGGTGGATAAGGAATATGATCTTGAAGATACTAATCTTAAATTTCTTTTAGCTCTCCCTGAAAGTTGGGATTTGAAGGCAACTACTATAAGAGACAACTATGCTTTTGATGAAACAACTCTTGATGAAATTTATGGTATGCTCAAGACTCATGAACTTGAGATGGATCAAAAAAGCAAGAGGCATGGGAGAAAGTCAAGAACAAGTGCTCTTAAGGCTGATGAGGAATCCCCCAAAGTGACTGTCTCAAAGAAAGGCAAAGGAAAGGCTCTCATCACAAAGTCTGATTCAGACTCATCAAGTTCTGATGATGATGATGAGGATTCAGAAACTGAAAATCTATCTGAGATGGATGCTGATGAAGAGATGATGGGATTGTGTGCTCTTATGGTGAAGGGCATCATAAAGATATCTTACAGGATATTCAGAAAGGGAAAGAAGTTTTCAAGGAAAAGTGGAAGTTCTGATAAGAAGGGATTCAGAAAATTTGAAGGCAAAGCTGGAAAGTCTGACAGAGGAGATTACTCAAATGTTAAATGCTACAATTGTGGTAAGAAAGGCCACATATCTCCTGATTGCAAGAAAAGAAAAGGTGAAAAAGGCAAGGCACTTGTCACAAAGAAGAAAAGCTGGACAGACACTTCAGATTCTGAGAATGAGATGAACTATGCCTTGATGGTAAATGCTGATAGCAGCTCTGGAGCTGCTGAGTTAAAGGTACCTCAAACAACTTATGCTTTTCATACTGATGATATTACTGAGTTGAGATCTTATTTTAAAACCATATTCATTAGTTATAGAGATCAGACTTTAACTTGTGATAGGTTAACTTCTGAAAATCTGTCTTTTAAGAAAAGGAATGACTATTTAGAAAATGAGTTAGTTATGTTCCATCAAACTCAGAAAGAAAGAGATGATGCTTTTTATTTTAGAGATGAAGTGTTAAAATTATATTAATCTCTAAAAACTGAGTTAGAAAAGGAAAGAGAGATTATCAGGACTTGGACTAACTCTGGCAGAACAACTCAGAATTTATTAAGTAGTGGAAACTGCAAAGAGGGCTTAGGTTATGGAGATGATAAAAGTCAAACAGGAATTGAACAAATTAAGCCAATTATTGTTAAACAGACTACTAAGCCAAAGTTAAATCCTGTTAAGTTTGTAGCTAAATCTGTAAAGTCTGATTCTGAAAAGATGAAAGAGACTAAGACAGAAGTTAAGGCAGAGTCAACTTCTGACAAATCAAAACAGGATAAGACAATTGAAGTTAACATAAGCTTAATGACTAAGAAGCAGCTTAAGTATAAGCTGAAAGAGATTAAGGATGTAAACAAGGTAAAGCCACCTAGGAAAAATAGGAATGGAAAGGAAGGTGTGAATAAAAGCAATAATTATAAGCCTGTTCCTAATGCTCCTAGGAAGAAATGTTATAACTGTGGAAATTCTAACCATCTGGCTTCTTTTTGCAGGAAGAATAAGAACATAAACTCCTTACCTTCTAAGTCAGGAGTTAAGAGTCAGTCTGTTAGGTTTAAGCCACAAAATCCTTGTTTTCATTGTGGTAGTTTATGGCATTCCATTTATACTTGTAAGGAATATCATAGTTTGTACTATGATTACTATCAAATAAAACCTTCTTTAAAGAAAGTTAGCATTGTTCCTTCTAGTGTAATTTCTGATGCAAAGTCTGATACTGTAAATTCCGATAAGAAAAAAGTTAACATAAATTCTGATATTAAATCTGCTGCAAATGTTAACAAACTTAATAAGGCCAAAGGATCCAAGCAAGTCTGGGTCCTTAAAACTAATCATTAGTGGTCTTTGTGATTGCAGGGCAACATGAAAAACATCCTAGTTCTGGACAGTGGATGTTCAGGACATATGACTGGAAATAAAGCCCTGCTATCAGACTTTGTGGAGAAAGCTGGCCCAGGTGTTTCTTATGGAGATGACAACATGGGAAAAACTCTGGGATATGACAATATCAATCTTGGGAATGTCATCATTGAAAAAATAGCTCTAGTCTCAGGACTTAAACACAATCTGCTGAGTGTTAGTCAAATCTGTGACAGAGGTTATCATGTGGATTTCTTTGAAGAACACTGTGAAGTTGTAAGAAAATCTACAGGCAAAGTTGTTCTGAAAGGATACAGGCATGGTAACATTTATGAAGCCAAGCTTTCAACAAATTCTGATGGTTCTGCAATCTATCTGTTAAGTAGAGCCTCAATTGAAGAAAGCTGGGATTGGCACAAGAAACTCTCTCATTTAAATTTCAGCAATATAAATGAACTAGTCAAGAAAGATCTTATGAGAGGACTGCCAAAATCAGTATTTGCTCAATATAAATGAACTAGTCAAGAAAGATCTTATGAGAGGACTGCCAAAATCAGTATTTGCTCCTGATGGCCTTTGTGATTTATGTCAAAAGGCGAAACAAAGAAAATCCTCATTCAAGAGCAAGACTGAATCTTCAATTCTTGAGCCTTATCACCTACTATATTTTGATCTATTTGGTCCAGTGAATGTCATGTCTATTGTAAAGAAGAAATATGTTATGGTCATAGTAGATGAGTTTACCAGATACACATGGGTGTATTTCTTGCACATAAAAAGTAAAACTGCATCTAACTTGATTGATCATGTCAAACAACTGGATAAGTTGGTCAAAGACTCTGTGAAAATCATAAGAAGTGATAATGGCACTGAGTTCAAGAATTTGATCATGGAAGAGTTCTGCAAAGACCATGGAATAAAGCAGGAATTTTCTGCTCCTGGAACTCCACAACAAAATGGAGTTGTTGAAAGAAAGAATAGAACTCTTATTGAATCTGCATGAACTATGCTTGATGAAGCAAAGTTACCAACCTACTTTTGGGCTGAAGTTGTGCAGACTGCTTGTTTTACTCAAAATGAAACACTTATTAACAAGCATGGAAAGACACCATATGAGATGGTGAAGAAAAAGAAGCCAAATCCGAAGTACTTTCATGTATTTGGATGCAAGTTTTTTGTTCTTAAGACTCATCCTGAACAGCTATCCAAATTTGATCTAAAAGCTGATGGGAGAATTTTTATTGGATATCCACTTTCCACAAAAGCATTCAGAGTCTACAATTTAAGAACAAGGGTTGTCATAGAATCTATCAATGTCTCTTTTGATGATAAGAAGATTACTGGACTTGAAGATTTCAATGATCATGATCAGCTGAGATTTGAGAATGAAGCTTTAAATTCTGATTCTGTAAATTCTGATAGTCTAAATCCTGATACTACAAACTGTTAGGAATGTATGTGCATTAGTTTGATGATATGTTTAACAAAATACTTAAGTAGAAATTTAGTGTCTGTAGCCTCAACGGATAAGACCACTTTGGCTATCCGTTGATGGTGTAGCTTTACTTAGAAATAAGTTTAGTGTTGTAGCATATTTCAGTCTCTGTATTTAAAATGTAATTCTTGGAAGTTGAGAGAAACTATGAGTCATGTTGACTACTAGATGATATGCAGATAGGAAGGCCAATTGTAAATACTTCATGCCTTGTAATTTTGTATAAGTGAAGTGGTATCAACGGATGACTTAAAGACCTTCAACGGATAAGAAGCTAAGCTTCAACGGATGTCTCTAAAGCTTCAACGGATAAAGTCATCAACGGATAACATCCTTCAACGGATGAGTGCATCAACGGATGAAAGTTTTAACGGATGTTCTGATGATTAGCCGTTGATAAGAGGTAGTTGTACCTACAGACAGAGGCACATGGGTTGATAGAGACAACTGAGATGTGGTAGCCGAATTTCAGGAACAACAGAAAAAGCAGCCGTTCTTCTCTGGTACAAAGATGCAATAGTCAACAAAGTACTGGAGTGAACAGGAAAAGAAGCAAGTGAAGATCTTATTTTATTACTGTATTTTATATTGTTCTTCACTTGTACACTTGGTAATATATAAACCAAGTAGAAGCTAGTAATCATATGTGAGATTTTCCAGAGCTGTTTAGAAAAACATTGAGAGAAAATTCATCTAGTTTGTACTAGGATGCAGCTGTGATCAACATTGTTTAATCACAGATTTTCTAATATACCATCTCTGGTGGAACAACAAATCCACCAGAAAAGTTTTTAAGGTCTGTTGTGTTCTTTACATTTGTGCTTGAATATATATCTGTCTGCATTAGTTTAAAGCAATTCACACACTTGTTCTTCTTGAACACACAACCTTCATAAACTGCTCAAAACTTGAAAAAGTTTTGAGATTTACATTCAACCCCCCTTCTGTAAATCTCATTGTTAGTCCACTAGGAATAACAATTGGTATCAGAGCAAGCTCTTGACATACAAAGAGTTTAAAGATCTTGGAATCTAACAAAGATGAGTAAGAAGGATATTGGAGTAAAGATCCCAGTTCGTGACAAAGACAATTATCACCATTGGAAGGTGAAAATGCACCTTCATCTGCTCTCCCAAGATGAAGGTTATGTAAACTGCATTGAGAATGGTCCTCACATTCCCCACAAAGTAGCAACAGTTGCTACAGCCACAGTTGCTGTTGGTCAATCCATTCCAAAACCTAGAGCAGAATGGACAATGGAAGACACAGAAGAAGTCCACAAGGATAAGAAGGCTATGAACATTTTGTTTAATGGTCTTAACATGGATATGTTTGATAATGTGATAAATTGCACAACTGCCAAAGAGGTTTGGGACACAGTTCAACTACTGTGTGAAGGTACAGAACAAGTGAAAGAAAACAAAATGCAGCTTCTCATTCAACAGTATGAATACTTTCATTTTGAAGAAAATGAATCTTTAAATGAAACATTCAATAGATTTCAAAAGCTGTTGAATGGACTGAAGCTGTATGGAAGAGTGTACCAAGTGAAGGATTCAAATCTTAAATTTTTAAGATCCTTGCCAAAGGAATGGAAACCCATGACTGTCTCCTTAAGAAACTCTCAAGATTATAAGGACTTCACTCTTGAAAGATTGTATGGAATCTTGAAGACTTATGAACTAGAGCTGGAACAGGATGAGGTATTGGAGAAGGGGAGAAAGAAAGGAAGTCCAGTTGCATTGGTAGCTGAAAATGAGAGGAAATGCAGACAAGAAACTGCGAGATCTACATCAAACTCCAAAGATGGTATAAGAAGTCAGGAATCAAGCAAGGGGAAAGAGCAAGCTGCTGAAAATGAAGACAACTCCAGCCAAGATGACTCAGATGGAATTGATGAGCATCTTGCATTTCTGTCCAGAAGATTTGCAAAGATGAAATTCAAGAAAAACACTAGAGCCACTAAACCTCACAAAAACACTGTGGACAAATCCAAGTTCAAGTGTTTCAATTGTGGTATAAGTGGACACTTTGCAGGTGAGTGCAGAAAGCCAACTTCTGAAAAGAAGAAATTTGAACAAGTAGATTACAAAAAGAAATATTTTGATCTGCTCAAGCAAAAGGAGAGGGCTTTCATTACTCAAGAAAAGGACTGGGCAGCTAATGGAGATGAAGAGGATGAAGATGTGGAGTATGTCAACCTTGCTCTCATGGCTGATTCTGAAGAAAATGAAGTTAGTTCATCAAGCAATCAGGGAAATGAAAGAAATCTATGGTACTTGGACAGTGGTTGTTCAAGACACATGACAGGAGATTTCTCCCTGCTCACCGAGTTCAAGGAGAGAGCTGGCCCTAGCATAACCTTTGGAGATGACAGCAAAGGGTTTACTATGGGATATGGCTTGATTTCAACAAGGAATGTCATCATTAATGAAGTTGCATTAGTTGATGGTCTCAAGCACAATTTACTGAGCATCAGTCAACTATGTGATAGAGGGAATACAGTTTCCTTCAATTCTGAAGCCTGTGTTGTCACTAGTAAGAAAGACAACAAAGTGGTTCTAACTGGAGTTAGAAAAGGAAATGTGTACATAGCTGACTTCAACTCTACAGATGCAGAATCCATTACTTGTCTCTTTAGCAAAGCAAGCTCAGTTGAAAGTTGGCTATGGCACAAGAAGCTATCCCACTTGAATTTCAAGACAATGAATGATCTAGTCAAAAAGGACTTAGTTAGAGGAATCCCTCTAGTTGAATTCTCAAGGGATGGTTTGTGTGATGCTTGTCAGAAAGGCAAACAAAGGAAGGCATCATTCAAAAAGAAGCTTGAAACAACAATTGATGAACCATTACAGCTGCTACATATGGATTTGTTTGGACCAGTCAATGTATTGTCTATTGCAAGAAAAAGATATTGCTTAGTGATTGTAGATGATTTCTCAAAGTTCTCATGGGTCTATTTTCTTGGATCAAAGGATGAAGCAAGTGAAATCATTATCAATCACATCAGGCAAGTCAACAATCATCCTGACTTGAAGGTTAGAAATATCAGGAGTGACAATGGAACTGAGTTCAAGAATTTGACATTAAGGCTGTTCTGTGAAGAAAATGGAATAATGCATGAGTTCTCAGCTCCAAGAACACCTCAGCAAAATGGGGTTGTTGAAAGAAAGAACAGATCTTTAATTGAAGCTGCAAGAACAATGCTTGAAGAATCAAAGTTACCAACATATTTCTGGGCTGAAGCTGTTAATTGTGCCTGCTTCACTCAGAATATTTCTTTGATCAATCAAGCTAAAGGCATGACTCCTTATCAGTTGTTCAAGAGAAGAAAACCAACTCTAAACTTTCTTCATGTCTTTAGATGTAAATGCTTTATACTGAGGAATCAATCTGACCATAAAGGGAAGTTTGATGCAAAGGCTGATGAAGGGATATTTGTTGGTTACTCAGCTGGAAAATCTTATAGGGTCTACAATCTAAGAACCAACATTGTTATGGAATCTGTGCATGTTGTGTTTGATGATAAAAAGATTGATGGACTAACAGATGAGGGACATAATGAGAGACTCAAATTTGACAACATTGAGATATATTGTGATGATAGTGAAGAGGAGACTGATGGAGATGACACTTCAAAAGGGATTCAAAACTTGCCCTTGGATAATGCACAAAATACTGCATCCGTTGATAGAGGCAATGCAGTATCCGTTGAAAGACATAGTGCATCATCCGTTGAAGTACAAAATGAAGCATCCGTTGATCATGGTTCATCAACGGATAATCGATTTACATCATCAGTTGATAGAACTCCAAGTTCCCTGCAAAGGACCAACAACTCAGGGGGAGTTTCAACTAGTCAACACTCTGTCTCACATCATGACAATACTGAGGCCACCTCATCTAGAGCACATCTTCCACCACAAAGGAAATGGACCAAGAATCATCCCTTTGAACTGATCATTGGTGATGCATCATCTAAAGTGCAAACAAGAAAAGCCACTCAAGATGAATGTCTGTATAGTGGTTTTCTGTCTCAGGAGGAACCTAAGAAAGTGGAAGAAGCTCTATTAGATCCAGATTGGATATTAGCTATGCAGGAAGAGCTGAACCAATTTGAGAGAAACCAAGTATGGAAGCTGGTACCCAAACCAAAGAACAAGAGTCCTATTGACACAAAGTGGGTATTCAGAAACAAGATGGATGAAAATGGCATTATCATAAGGAATAAAGCCAGACTGGTTGCTAAAGGCTATTCTCAGCAAGAGGGAATAGATTTTGATGAAACATATGCTCCTGTTGCAAGACTTGAAGCCATCAGAATATTTTTAGCCCATGCAGCCCATGCCAATTTCAAAGTCTATCAAATGGATGTCAAGAGTGCATTTCTAAATGGGAAATTAGAGGAGGAAGTCTATGTAAGTCAACCTCCAGGATTTGAAGATCCAAATTTTCCAGACTATGTGTATTATCTGTTGAAAGCACTCTATGGACTGAAGCAAGCACCTAGAGCCTGGTATGAGACCTTATCAAAATTTCTTTTGGAGAATCACTTCACTAGAGGTACTGTTGATAAAACTCTCTTCTTTAGGGATGTTAATGGCTCTAGTATACTTGTTCAAATTTATGTAGATGACATAATATTTGGTTCTAAAGATGACAAACTTTGCAAAAAGTTTGCTAAGCTAATGCAAAGTAATTATGAAATGAGCCTAATGGGAGAACTAACCTATTTTCTTGGTTTACAAGTTAAACAAGTTAGTGATGGAATTTTCATTAGTCAAACTAAATATATTTATGATCTTTTAAAGAAGTTTGACTTAATGGAATGTTCATCTGCAAAAACTCCCATGGCCACTGCCACCAAACTTGAATTAAATAAGACTGAAAGGTCTGTGGATATTACAAGTTATAGAGGCATGGTTGGTTCACTTTTATATTTAACTGCTAGCAGACCAGATATAATGTTTGCTACATGTCTATGTGCTAGATTCCAAGCTGATCCTAGGGAGTCTCACTTAATTGCTATCAAAAGGATTTTCAGATATCTCAAGGGTACACCAAATTTAGGTATTTGGTATCCTAGAGAATCTGGCTTTGATCTAATTGGTTATTCAGATGCAGACTATGCAGGTTGCAGAATAGATAGGAAAAGTACAACAGGCTCCTGCCAATTCCTGGGAAACAAGCTTGTATCATGGTTTAGCAAAAAGCAAAATTCAGTCTCTACTTCTACAGCTGAGGCTGAATACATTGCTGCTGGAAGTTACTGTTCTCAAGTGTTATGGATGAGGAACCAACTCCTTGACTATGGACTTCATGTTGATAGAATTCCTATCTTTTGTGACAACACAAGTGCCATAGCCATAACAGAGAATCCTGTGCAGCACTCAAGGACCAAGCACATTGATATCAAGTACCACTTCATTAGGGAGCATGTCATGAATGGTACAGTGGAACTACATTTTGTTCCAAGTGAACAACAAATTGCTGACATATTTACCAAGCCACTTGATGAATCAACATTCACAAGATTGGTAAGTGAGCTAGGTATGCTTAATTATTCTTAAAATTCATGTCTTTATTGCAATTTGAATTGAAGCCTGAAATATATTAGTTGCTAAGAACAAATTTGACTGTTAACATAGTTTATTCCATCAACGGATGTTCCCTATCCGTTGAAAGTCAAAATTGCTCTATCAACGGATAATCATTATCCGTTGAAAGACAAATACATTTCTGGAATTTTTTATCCGTCAACGGATAAAACTGAAGTACCTTTCAACGGATGACAATTTGCCTTATCCGTTGAAATGTCACATCAGTCGATTCAGGTGTTTTAACAGCCGTTGATTCTATTCTCTTAACCGTTGATACTCATACATACATCTGTATGTATTGGTCTTAAAGGTAGTTTTTAGAATACTTACAGTTTATTCTTAAACGACTGAAATTCACCAACGCATATTTATTGATAAATCTTTCTTTTATTTTTTTTTAATTTGAGAGAGCATATAAGTCCTTCTGATTGTTCATTTTTACTTTACGCTTTCTTAAAATTTCAAGCATTTACCATTTTCTCTCTGCAAAAACTTCAAGTTATTCTCTGCAATTTCTACTCACAAAAATGGCACCAGTCGTGAAGATTATGTCTCAATCTGGGTTCATCTATGAAAAGAACAATTTCATAGCTTTGGTAGAGAAGAATGAAGCCCACTCAGACTATCACAAAATGATGGACTTCATCAAAAACTGCAAACTTAGCTATGCAATGCTGGAAGCCCCAACAATTTTCTGTGAAGTAGTTGAGGAGATTTGGACAACTGCTGAGTTCAACTCCATGGATATGACTATCTCCTTCACTCTCAAAGGTAAAACTCACTGTATTAACTGTGATGATCTACAAGCATGTTTTAAATTGCCTGAGAACAATGCCATGACTCCACACACTGATAGTGATGTATCCAGCATGTTAGATTCCATAGGTTATTCTCTTAACTCTGCTAATTTAGGGAGTATTAGAAGAAAAGGCCTTAGGAAAGAATGGAGTTTCCTTGGGGATGCCTTTATAAAGGTTTTCTCTGGGAAAATTAGTAATTTTGATGCCATAACTTCATCTCTGGTTAATATGTTCTATATGCTTGTTTCTGATAGGTATTTTAACTTTAGCAACTATATGATGCTAGAATTAGGTACTAGATTAGGTAACAAAGCTAATAGACCTAATAACATCTATTATGCTAGATTCTTTATGTTATTGGCTAACCATGTTGCTGAAGGTTTAGTCATAATCAATGAGAATAATAAACTCAAGTGCTGGGCACAAGAGAAAAGAGTTCTTGCAGACTTGATGAGAATGGATCTTAACAGCAGTGTGTCATTGGTATATTTACCAATCATGAATGCACCTCAGGTAGGTGAGGTAATTGCTTCTACAACTCCTACTTCTTCCAACCCCTCTATTTCTTTATCTTCTAGTGTGGCCATGAAATCTGTGATGACCCAACAGATTTCTACCAAGGTCACCAAAACTAAACTTTCAAAATCAAAGACAAAGAAAACCACCTCTGTTGTTTCTCAAAAGACAACAGTTGTAACACCAACTATTAACCCTGAGGTGAGTGAACAGGGAGTGAGTGGTGAGGGGAGGGGTGAACATCAAAGAAACCCCCAGGATAAGGAAGGAAAGTTGAGTGCTTCCCAAGCTAGCCAAGCCACAGTTTCTCAAAAAGCTGTGGTGGTTGAAAAGGTATCTAGCACATCCCTAGTAGCATCCTCCCAAAAGGATGTTACTATTGAAAATAGTTCCAAACCAGGAACACAGAACAAACGAGGGAGGGACACTAAAGCCAAACACTCACCAACAAAAGCCTTTATTAGAAGAAAGAAGGCTAGAACCCAATCTTCTACACAGGGTGCACACACTGCACAGATACATCCATCTGTATCTATGCCTTCTCAAACTCAGTTTGATGTGACTCCAATAAATGTGGAGTCACAGCCCCATTCTCTCACAATAATCACACATCAATCACCAAACACTTCATCACCATCTCTGGATGTGGATATGTTATTCCCATCAATTCCTGATTCTCCCTCTTTACAACTCAGGGAGAAGCCCCACTCAAATATAGGTGATCATCATCTCTTGGATGATTTGTTGGATCACCCGCAAATTCTTTCAGATATAATTGAAGGATCTGTGTCACCACATCTCAAATCAATCTACACAGATTCAACAGTTATATCACTTTCAATTTCAACTTCTTTTCCTTCTTCAACGGATATCACTCATCCGTTGACAAGTGGTTGTTCTTCAACGGATAAGCTTAACAACAGTTATCCGTTGATAACATCAGTTTCATCTTCAACGGATATTCCACATCCGTTGACAGTCTCTACACAAATAACTGACTTAATCCCAAGTGTAGAAGACATGAATACTGTGCAATCACTCTTAGGATTGAGGGAAGGGAGTGACAATTTGAGTGAGAGGCTGGGTTGCTCCCAGGCAAAAGGAGAGATTGAGAGCTCAAAAATGCATGCTATTTCTTCCAGCATGGCAAAAGTAAGTGAGTGGAGTACCACCTTAGTAGGTGAAGGTGAGGGAGTGAGATGTGTGAGCCAGGGGGAGCCCCTGATGCAAGAAAATAGAGAAAAAGAGAGAAAAGCAGGTACAGTAGATACAAGGGTGGAACCAGCCATTGCTAATGAGTCAATGATTGTGGATGATGCTGAAAAGGAAAGACAATTTCAGCAACATTACAAAGCTGTAATTGATAACATTTCCTTGGATGCTGACACTTTTACTCATCCTGTGACAGCCTATCAACTGTTGGCTGCTCAGGGCAATGAGAAAGCAGAAAGGTCACTAAATCTAGTGCACACAACAGAATCTCTTCAAAGGGATAAAGCTGCCATTAACAAAATGCCTTCTACAGCTGGTGAGCCATCTGAGGAATTTGGAGCAAATTCTGATGATGATGACTCTATTTCTTTTGATGGAAGCATGAACTTAGGGGGAGATGAAGGCCCTAGTTCAATTCCAAATTTACCTGAATGGGCCTTGACTAAGGAGTACAGATCAGTGGAATTCAATGTCTCTTTAGTCAAACAAATCAACAATATTCAACAGGCCATTCAGAATACTTCACATGCAAGTATCAAGGCTATCCTTCAAGCTCACCTGGACTCACTGCATCTCATGAAGCTGCAGCAAGTGAAGCAGAATCTGAGTATGGATGATCTCAGGAAGGATATTGCTGACTTGAAAACCTATACTTCAGAAAAATTGGATTCAGTCATGCCCTATGGTACATTGCAGGACTTGGTTTTGAGATTGAAGAAAGAATCTGTTACTGAAAAAAGGTTGGCCAAGTTAGAAGACAGAGTTCAAGTTATTGAAAATTCTGTGGCCACCATTCTTCACAATCAACAATCTCAAACCAGTCTCCTAATGCAGCTGGCAAAAGCACAAGGCTTGACCCCTCTCCTTGATGATAACAAAAAGGGGGAGAGTATAAGGGAAGGGGAAGGAGAGCCATCTACAAATGTCAACATATCTAAAGTGCTAGTTCCTGCCATCACTACTTCTCCAATTATTCAAATCAAGGGCAAGCCTGATGGAATTGATTTGATTCAGCTTGCAGCAGCTGAAATCCAAGTGAAAGAGCAAAGGAGGAGAATTGATGAAAGGTTGCAACTGTTGTTTGGTTCTACACAAGACAAATCAACATCTGTGAAACACAGCACAAAAATTGAACCAATCAACATGGAGCTCATGCCAGTAGGGAGTCATAAGGATGGAGAAGCTTCTTCCAAAGAGCTACAAGCTATAATTCTCAAGCCCAATGAAAGATCCAATAAGGACTCAACAAAGAATCCTTTAAAAGAAGTGGACTTTCCTCCTCCAAAAGATGATGAGAACAAGATTTTAGGCAGGAGTATTGCCTATCTCAAAAAGTCCATGGATGAGGATGTAAGGAGAAATAGAGCTATTATCATTAGAGAGGGAAAGAGCATATGTGTGATGCAAGGACATCCCAAATTCTCAATAGCCAAGAAGGAAGAAGCCAAGCAATTAAAGGCTGACAAAAGAGCACAAGCAAAGCTTGAACAACAGCTAAAGTCAAGTCTAGTTGAAAAAGAAAAAGGGATTGAAGTCAGGGGTGAAGACAAGACTACAAACCTAGATGAGGTTTTAGGGAGTATATTTGGTGAGAGTGTGGAAGAAAGAGAGGAATGGCAGAAGGGAAACAGAAGAAAGGCCAAGGCACATAGAAGGAGTGGAGATAACACTGAAGTAACCAAATCTATATCTAAACCACTATCTTCCATACCTGAACCCCTTGTTGCTGATCCCACAATAAACATCCATGGTGAACCAATCATTCCAAAAGAGGAACCTATTGATTGGGACACTATCAAATTGCCTACCTTTCTAACCACTCTTCCACCACCAAAGAAACAGAAAAGAAAACCAAAATCTACACCTCCCATAACCTCTAAGAAATTCACTCAAAAACAAAAACCTAAGCCTAAGTCACCCATTTCTAAAGATGATTATGTTCACATCTGTGACATAAAAGAAATTTCAGACATTGAACTCTATCTGGATGAGCTGGAGGATGTAAGGGGAATAGCTGCCTACAGACAGCTACCAGAGAGATTAGTGTTCAGATATAAAGGAGCTGGGGAAAGAACATGGCCTCTCCACAGGATTCTGGATGAAGGCTACTCTACCTTGATTAGAGTCTTTTCAGCCATACAAAAGGATTCTGGCTTTACCAGAACTGCCAAGACTGAAATTCTCAACAAGATAGCCAATATAAGGAAAACTTGGAGGGAGCCCAATGCTTTACCCAGGACTTTACTCATTCAAGAAAGGGGAATTACAATTCACAAATAACCTCATTGGTTGATGGAATTTAGAGATGATAAAGGAGTCAGAAGATTTTTCAGACTTGAAGACCAACTCAAGATTGCCAGCAATGAAACTCTCAAAGAAATGCAATCTAAGTTGGATGTCAGTGTTGAAGATGAAGCTGAATTCTTCAGACAACTCCAACTCCAAATTGAGGAAAATGACAAAAGGCTAGGAAAGAAAACCAGGGAACAAAGAAGAAAAAGATGATCTGCTCAGACTAAAGGAGTGTCCTTGGAAACACTGTAAATCTTCAATTACCTCCTAGTACATACACTTTTGCAGCATCTTTAAATTTCTACTTAGTTTCAATTCATATATCTGTTAAGTGTTTTGTTATCATCAAGTTAACCCTGAATTTATGCCTACAATTCTTATAGACATAAATAGGGGGAGATTGTTAGGAATGTATGTGCATTAGTTTGATGATATGTTTAACAAAATACTTAAGTAGAAATTTAGTGTCTGTAGCCTCAACGGATAAGACCACTTTGGCTATCCGTTGATGGTGTAGCTTTACTTAGAAATAAGTTTAGTGTTGTAGCATATTTCAGTCTCTGTATTTAAAATGTAATTCTTGGAAGTTGAGAGAAACTATGAGTCATGTTGACTACTAGATGATATGCAGATAGGAAGGCCAATTGTAAATACTTCATGCCTTGTAATTTTGTATAAGTGAAGTGGTATCAACGGATGACTTAAAGACCTTCAACGGATAAGAAGCTAAGCTTCAACGGATGTCTCTAAAGCTTCAACGGATAAAGTCATCAACGGATAACATCCTTCAACGGATGAGTGCATCAACGGATGAAAGTTTCAACGGATGTTCTGATGATTAGCCGTTGATAAGAGGTAGTTGTACCTACAGACAGAGGCACATGGGTTGATAGAGACAACTGAGATGTGGTAGCCGAATTTCAGGAACAACAGAAAAAGCAGCCGTTCTTCTCTGGTACAAAGATGCAATAGTCAACAAAGTACTGGAGTGAACAGGAAAAGAAGCAAGTGAAGATCTTATTTTATTACTGTATTTTATATTGTTCTTCACTTGTACACTTGGTAATATATAAACCAAGTAGAAGCTAGTAATCAGATGTGAGATTTTCCAGAGCTGTTTAGAAAAACATTGAGAGAAAATTCATCTAGTTTATACTAGGATGCAGCTGTGATCAACATTGTTTAATCACAGATTTTCTAATATACCATCTCTGGTGGAACAACAAATCCACCAGAAAAGTTTTTAAGGTCTGTTGTGTTCTTTACATTTGTGCTTGAATATATATCTGTCTGCATTAGTTTAAAGCAATTCACACACTTGTTCTTCTTGAACACACAACCTTCATAAACTGCTCAAAACTTGAAAAAGTTTTGAGATTTACATTCAACCCCCCTTCTGTAAATCTCATTGTTAGTCCACTAGGAATAACACAAACTCTATTGGGTTAAACTCTGATATTATTGAAACAGTGGTGACTACGCCAAAGGAAAATGCACATGTGCAGGGGGAGCATATTGAAGATCCAACCACATCTCAAGAAGCATCAAAAACTAGAACAGGCTCTTCAAGTTCTGATTCATCAAGTTCTGATGGGCCAAATTCTGATAATTCTGGAAACTCAAATTCTGAAGGATCCAACTCAGAGAGCATAATTTCAGGGGGAGCATCAGAAAATATTCATGGAGAAAGCATGGATCATGGGGGAGCATCCAGTTCTAGAGATAATCTTCCATCTGCAAGGAAGTGGACTAAAGCACATACACCTGACTTGATTATTGGAGATCCTGAAGCAGGTATAAGAACTAGAACAATAACATCAAATGAATGTCTCTATCATTCTTTTCTTTCTCAGGCTGAACCAAAGAAAGTGGAAGAAGCTCTTCAAGATGCTGATTGGGTGCAAGCAATGCAGGAAGAGTTAAATGAATTTGAAAGAAATAAAGTCTAGACCCTAGTGCCAAGACCAAAGGACAGATCAGTTGTTGGTACAAAATGGGTGTTCATAAACAAAACTGATAGTGATGGCATAATTACAAGGAACAAAGCAAGGCTGGTTGCAAAAGGATATTCTCAACATGAGGGAATTGATTATGATGAAACATTTGCACCAGTTGCTAGATTGGAAGTCATAAGGATATTTTTGGCTTATGCTGCTCACAAAAAGTTTACAGTCTTTCAAATGGATGTAAAAAGTGCTTTTCTTAATGGAGAATTGGAAGAAGAAGTATATGTTGAACAACCTCCAGGTTTTGTAGATTCAAAATTTCCTAATCATGTCTACAGACTTGATAAAGCACTTTATGACCTTAAGAAAGCTCCAAGAGCATGGTATGAGACATTAGCTCAGTTTCTTCTGGAAAATGGATTTAACAGAGGGACTATTGACAAAACTTTATTCTATCTCAACCATGGAAATGACTTACTTTTGGTGCAGAAATATGTTGATGATATCATTTTTGGTTCTACAAATAACAGACTTTGTAAAAGGTTTGCCAATCTAATGCAGTCAAGATATCAAATGAGTATGATGGGAGAACTTAGTTATTTTCTGGGCCTTCAAGTCAAGCTGAATGAAGAAGGAACTTTTATTTGTCAATCTAAGTACACCAAAAATTTGTTGAAGAAATTTGGAATGCAAGATTGTTCAAGTGCATCCACTCCTATGGCCACTGTAATAAAATTGGATAAAGATACTGGTATATCAGTGGATATTACTGATTACAGAGGTATGATTGGCTCATTACTCTATCTAACTGCAAGTAGACCTGATATCATGTATGCTACCTGTCTTTGTGCAAGATTTCAAGCAGATCCAAGAGAACCTCACTTAACAGTTGTAAAAAGAATTTTCAAGTACCTTAAGGGTACAGCTGATCAGGGATTGTGGTATCCTAGGGAATCAGACTTTAAGCTAATAGGTTACTCAGATGCATATTTTGCAGGGTGCAAAATTGACAGGAAAAGCACAAGTGGAAGCTGCCAATTTCTTGGAGGAAGATTAGTTTCTTGGTTTAGCAAGAAATAAAAGTCAATTTCCACATCAACTGCAGAAGCAGAGTACATTGCTGCAGGAAGCTGTTGTGCACAGATTCTTTGGATGAAGAATCAGTTACTGGATTATGGGTTAAAATTTTCTAAAATCCCTATTTACTGTGATAATCAAAGTGCTATTTCTATGACTGGTAATCTAGTTCAGCACTCAATGACAAAGCACATCAGCATAAGGTACCATTTCATAAGGGAACATGTGATGGAAGGTACAGTGGAATTGCATTTTGTTCCAACAGATCAACAACTAGCAGATATCTTCACAAAACCACTGTGTGAAGCTACTTTTACAAAATTGGTAAATGAACTTGGAATGGTTTCAGGTTCTCTCTCTAAATCTGTTTAGTTTATGTTCTGATACATCAGACTTTATGATCAGTATTTACAGATATTACTATCTTTATGTAATCTGTGCTTAAATTGAAATTTCCTTAAGTGCTGATTGTTGTCTGATGTGAATTTCTAAACTCTGATAGTGATATGAATGTTTCTGTGACTATTCAATCCAATGAGGATAACTGTGCTAGATCTGACCTATTAGTCTTTAATATACTAAAGATCCCATGTTTGAAGTAATTATTTATGTGGAAATCTTTTAACACAAGCAAATTCTGATATTGAGCTTGGTTAGGTTTACTTTGTGTATCTTATTACTAAGTCAAAAACTAGAATAGTGCTTCTTATCTGTTAAGTTCTGATGTTGGTAAATCTTATGGATGTACTAAGTGCTGATAAGCCTCACTTAACAAAAGAAAAAGAAAAAGAAATAAATATCAGGTTCTCCTTTGAGATCTAGAGAAAAATATATGTGGAAGGGAAGACCCAAGTGCATTGCTGGTATTAAGTAATATGCATTAGAAAAGCAAAATAAAATTTTCTTGGTGACTTTTCACCTTCTCTGATTACTGGAGAAATACTCTGATAATAGCATAAATTCTGATAAGCAGTCGTGACTCACTTACACTGAGAAGCCACTGTAAAAAGAAATTTCAAAAGATGCATAAAATGAGCACAAAACAGTTGAGGTAGACTCATGCATGAACTCATTCTATAGTAGACTTCAAACTAATGACAGATTTTGAGCAAAGTTCTTAGTTATGCCTTATTTCTAAGGTGTAATGGAGTGAATCAGACTTTACTCTTTGTTTGATATTTAGCTTAATGCACACACTTACACTCCATATGAATGATGAAAATTACTGTGGTGATCAATATTATTTTCGATGAACAGTTTAAGTGTCAGTTGCATAAATTCTGAGGACAAGTTCTGATGGAATTTCTGATGATTAAGTTCTGAGAAAACCATATCAGTATTTGTGTGAAGAATTACAGAAATAAACATTCACTTTTTGGGTAAAGGAGCCATATTCTGATGACTTTTAAATTCTGATAATAATCAAGTTCTGATGTTTACGTGGCAATATTTATTTACTTGATTTTTTTTAAAGTCAATATTTGAACGGTTATATTTTATCAGAATATTGGATTACGTGAGATAAAGCAGTCATAATCATTTGTTTCGTGGGAACAGTTGTTTTTTTGGAAAAACTGAATGTGCATAGTAATCATTACTTATTTCCCGTGCCCATTAACTTTTTTTTAACTGCTGCATGCCTGACAGGTGTAACGTCTGTTCCACTTCTCCATAACTGTTGTCACGTGGGGTGTCTAAGTAAAAGAGATAAAAGATTTTCAAATCTTTTATTTACCTTTCTATTCTATTTACTCTCTCTCTTTTTCTTACTCTCTCATATTTTCTGACGGTTTACAATACAGACATTTTATCAAACACTTTTCAGGCATTCTAACTTCTCATCTATTTTCAATGGCACCCCAGGATATAATCTTTGATGGAGCAAAGTTTGTCCCCAACAACTATGCCGCCATTCTCACTAAGAGTGAAGCTCCTTCAGAACTTCATTTTATACAAGATTTCTTAGCTAATAGTGAGATTGGGTATGCCCTGACTCAACCTCAATCTATTTCTGATTTGATTAAAAAGTTTGTGAGAGGGGATGCACCAGTACCTTGGAGTGAAACTCCAAGAGGAAAAGAATGGATAAAGGAGTGGAACAAAGTTGATTGTGTTCCTACTGAAAAAATTCTTGCTGAGCACCTGGCTAAAGCTGATGAGATGCTAGTGAATGATGACTTCAAAGCACAGCTCAGAGTTACTGTACTGAGTACAAGGCACCTTCAAGGTCAACACCCAATAACTCAAGCCAAGGTGAACAAAATTCAAGAAACCCTAATTCAGCAAGACATGAATGTCAAATTGGAAAAGAACAGGTTTTTTAAACCAGCCTTTGACCGCATTGGGTATATTGAGAAAGCTCAGGAGAAATAGCAAGCTCAGATTGCCGAAGTACTGAAGAATCAAGCTTCTCAACAAGTTCAACTAAATGAAATCGAATCTTCAGTGGAATTACTTCTCTCTCTCCTATTACCTGATGATGCCAAAAAAGGGGGAGAAAGTGATTAAGTCCAAATGCAAATCTGATTTAGCATTGAAGAAAATGGATGATGGAAATGATGACCAGGGAAAATCTGAAAGGGGTAGAGGTCATGGTCAAGGCAAAGGCTCTTCATTCAGGAAAGCAGGAACTTCTACATAGAAATCAAGTTCTGATGCTGATAGAAGAATAAGTTCTGATAAGCAAGTTCTGACTAAGCCTGATGTTCTGATACAGGGTGAAAGTTAAGAATCACAGAAGTTTATGCAGACACTAAAGCTTAAGGGGAAGGAAACATCAGTATACTATCAAGACCCCAAGTTACAGAAGCTGGATGAAGAAATTTCAAAAAGACTATTTCTCAAAGATAATCCAAAAATGAACTTTGAAAGTCTGAAGAAAGAAGAAGCCAGACTTAAAGCAGAAAATGACAAGTTCAAGTCTAAAGCTTCTATTACTGCAAAGAAACCTCCAAAGCCTAAGGACATTGTGATTAAAGAGAAGACAAACTTTGAGGTAACCAAATCTGAATCCAAAGCCAAATCACAAGTAGAGGTAGATCCAAGATTCAGGGGCAAAGCAAAAGTTGATGAACCTGTAAAGGTTTATATACCGATCATGGATCTAGAAGGAAAATCTGATGAACATACTAGTCTGATTTTGAAGAAGAAGAATATTCAAACAACCTCTGACAGAGCTCATGTTATTCAAGACCAGGACTTAGTAAATTCTGATATGACAATGAAGCAAGCAACCTCTGAAAGAGCTCAAGTTGGCTTGATATCAGAAGATAAAGAAAAGGAAACCTCTGACACTGTTCATGCTAAACCTTCAAAAATTCTACTACCTGGGTTTACTAAAGCTCCACAATCTACTCAACCTTTGAAGACTACATCAAGTGGATTTGAAGCAAGAGTTATTCGAGGAAAGGAAGCTAGAGATAAATCAGGATTGGCTAGTTCTAAAGAAAAGAGAGTAAATAATACTACCTCTGATCCAACTTCCTTAAGTGAACCAGGAGTGGGAACAACTCCTGAAAGATTGAATCAACTGGAGTCTGTACAAATGGTATCCACTCTGTACTGAAAGAAGATATCATGCTATATTTCATGACAGATGGGAGGGTATTCCAGATTCGAAAGAATGTTATTCGTTTGAAGTATTTTGAAGAATTGCAACATGTGTTATTTCTACTTCAAGTGAAAAATAGATCAACAGATGGTGCTGCCAGTTACTTAAAATCTGATATTCAAAGGCAGAAGAAACTTTACTCTGTAAAGTATGATAGACCATACTATCCTAAGTACAGAGCTCACAATGGTGATATAGTTGAGATGAAGCCTAATACCGCCAAAATCATCACTACATTTCTTGGTATTAAAGGTATTGAATTCAATCTAGAGTCTGATAAAGCCTATTTCATCAGATTAGATCAGGATATTAGAAAAGTAAAAATAAATGATCTTAGGGCTGTTATCTTCCAAACAGGTTAAGATACAGTTGAACTTAAAGATGCAAAAAGGGGGATGAAGAATGAACTTGAATATGCTGAGAGAAGTCTGTTGAAGAATTATCTCAGAACAACTCCTGATATTAAAGAGATTACATACTGAAGCCAAGTCAAGAACTACAGCAGATAAATTCTGAAGATTATACAGGTTAAAGCTGATATCAGACTTTAAGGATGGTAAAAGCTATAAAGACTGTGAGTTGTAGTTACTTAGTCAAATTCTCATATGGATTTGTACTTAATGTTTTTGACATCATCAAATATCTATTGAACTTGTATATTATGCTAATTTACAAGTTGGGGAGATTGTTAGATATATTTGTGATGTCATATCTAATAATGATTTGTGTTTAGTTTTCGAATCTTAACTAACAGGACAAATCAGGACTTAACTGGAAATCGGTACTTATACTGAAGTCAGAACTTAAGATATCAGAACTTAAGTTATCAGAACTTAAGTTATCAGAAGATATTTATCAGGAGATAATATCAGGACTTAAGAAAACGTTCAGATAAGGAAGACGACTGATTGAAGGAAAGAAGATTAAGGCAAACACAAGAAGAGATACGCATGGAGAAGAATTCTATGATGAATAGAATACTTGGAAGAAAAGATAACTAGTTGATATATTTTAGGATGCAGACTTATGTTCGATATCAATTAGAAGACTATCTTGTAACTGTGTGTCTATATAAACACAACATAGGGTTTACACTATAAGTGTTATCTTAATCGAGAATATTATTCATTGTAATCCTAGCAGCTCTCGTGATATTTGTTCATCACTGAGAGAGAACGGTTCCATTGTAATACTGTTTTATTAATAAGATTATTATGTGTTTCATACTTGTGTTCTTAATTCGATTTGATTGTACTAGACACTGTATTCAACCCCCTTGTACAGTGTGTGTGACCTAACAAAACTATGATCATAAAAGGTAGAAAAAGCTCATTTTATCAATATCATCAAAAAATATAATTTATCTAAGAAATAACCAAATACTAAAAGCACCCATTTTCCCTCAGCACCGTGTTTAACCATTTTCAGAATGTTGTTAGACTTCCTAAGTAACCAGTTGGTAATCCCACAATTAACTGATCAGACACACAAAAAAATAATTATAAATACTCACAACAGGGTTTATAAAATATAAATAAATGGTTTGTTCTTGTGTTATAAAGAACAGATACCTCTAATTCTTTTCATTACCTCATCACCGTAACTAGTTTTGGTCCTTGAATCCATATTGCTTCCACTTCTATCTGAATATACAAAACACTAAATGAGAGGTCAAATCTTATAATTGCTCATAGTGCTAAATGTGCTCAGATTCTTACTTAAATGTAATACATATTTATACAACTAAGAAATCAATAGCAGTTATGTCTTGAATCGATGTCTAAAACATGATACTCCTTTTTTTAAAAATAATTACCGACAACGGTTATTTTCTCGACTGATGTCTAAATTACACGGTAACATCGTTTTAAAAATAACCGATGTCTAAAAGAACTTTAACATCGATCGTCTGAGCAACCGATGTCTATTGACAGAATTCTAGTGGTGATGATGATGATATTAAAAATCTAAAAGCATTGTTCATGATACATGATGATTTCTTCATTTTAAAAAACAAAAATGGAGATGGGGTGTATGAACTTATTTTGTTGGAATATCAGCTCGAGGTAGGTATTTCAGTTGCTGCTTTTGAATATGATTTTAGGATTCCGATGCACCCCTTCCTTTAAAAAGTTTTGGATACTTGTGACTTGCTATTGTTCTTCATGCTGTCGATGTGGAAAAACTTTCTACCATGAATTTGGTTTCTTGTGGTGAACAAGTTATGGCCTTAATTTCTCTGGTATTTTTTATATTTTCTTTCTATAAATTTCACGCATATTCAATGTTCTTGATTATGTACCCGATGTATGCAAATTATGCTCTGTCGCGCGAGCAACTGGCGTTGTCCAAGACTGAGTCGGTTGTCCAAGTTGGAAAAGGCCGCGAACGATGCCGAAATAAGGTAAGTTATGAACAACAGAAACTTGCTGGTGCCGAAGCAAAATTGAAGAAATACAAAGCCGATGCTGCAGATCGTGAGGTCCCACTCAAGGGATGAAATTTAACTTTGGAAAAAGAGCTACAAAAGTCTGAAGAGGCTAAGCTTGAAGCCACACCTGGCATGGAGTCAGACTTGATACAAGGTTATAGATGGTAAAGGATGCTAAACTTGACTTCACCAATTGCATGTTTGACAACAATGTAGAAGATTGGCAGACATAGCAAGTTGAAGCATGAAGTAGAGTACGGATAATTGTCCCCAATACTAGCGAAGGTAGTCCATTTCAGGAAGACAAATGAGAGACTTGAGACATAATCACCTTTATGCTTTTATGAACTATGTAGTTGTTATCCACTTATGAACATGTAGCCTTCGGGCATGGATATATTTAGCTGTCTTTGGACACCTATTTTGACAGAGCCTTTGGGCAACCACTTTCTTTTACTTTTATTTGATGAGGCTTTATCTTCTACTTTTCCATGTCTCGTTTTTGCTTCCAAAGTATCAAATCTTGAACTTTATACTAGCCTTTGTTTATAATATTTATCATGCTTGCATATTCCCAATATCCCAGTGCTTAAATAAAAGATATTTGTAGTTTATGAATCCCTTGGATGATTTTAAAATTATTGCAAATTCTTTCAAGTGTTTGCTTCATAATCTTCATTAAGTTTGCATCGGATCGAGCATGTTTGGATCCATTTGCTATCATCATATACGATCCACTGGTTAAGTGATCATTGCATACACTACACCAAAAACTGAATCAGACAACACCACGTACACAATGGTTGATCAAAAAACTGTTGTCCCAAATCATCAGACAACGGTGAATGATTCGTTGACTGAAAAGCATTGTGTGACTTCCCTTCACACAATGGTGATTCCACTTTTTCCAAAGTGTTGTCTACATTGTACCAGTGTGCTCCAATGAGACAATGGTTATAGTTCATCTTATTGTATGACTTCTCTTACACAAGTTGTTTTTAGGTCATAATAAACCATTGTGCTCACTTTGCATTTAGACAACTAATTGTCATGACTGTTGTGCAAGTTAGACAACGGTGGCTCAGAACACATGTATTCATGTATTTTAGACAATAGTGCTGAAAAACCATTTTTAGAAGCAAAACATGTAGACAATTGTTTATCACCTCTATTGATTAAATGAGTGTCACACAACAGTGTTTACCTGTTGTCTGAATAACCTCCATTAGAATATAGGTGACAACAGTTTTCTTGTAAAACCATTGTCTGATTACCTGAGAGTTTTTTTAAAAAAATCCTTCACATAGATACTTCAGACAAAGATTCTGAATTATTAATTCTAGGAAAATAATTCATGACAAGTCTGACAACGGTTTCCGCTAATAAACGGTGTATGCAATCTATCGCACAACAGAGCTCACCAAAACCGTTGTCTAAATTTATGTCTCAATTTAAACTAATTACGTTTCTTTTTGAATTATTTTTACTGTAAATTTTATTTATATAAAACTAAAAAAAGTCACATTTTCTTTATCGTTCGATTATGAATAGACTATTCTGAGACGTTGATTTACAAAACATTAAAATTTTCGTTTCCCCCTCTATTTTATTTGGATTCCCGCCTGAATTTTTTAAAAAAATTTGAAATTTTTTTGAAGGTGATTTAGGTTTGGAAGAATGATTTTCTAAAATATAAGACAATAGTTTTAAAATTAAACCATTGTACGAAAGTTTACAAACAAGCCTTTTTTTAGGAAACCATTGTGTCATGACATGAACCTTTTTGACAAAATATGAGACAACGGTTTGGGCGAAAATCCATTGTAGGAACCTGTACAAACAAGTCTTTTTCGTTCAAACCATTGTCTATTGACATCAAATTTCTTGACAATCCCAAAGACTTGAATGGGACTTGAATCGTTACTATACGCTTTCAAAATGTGCTACAAGAGAAGTGATTGGCATGTAACCACTCATATTATCAAACACATGTTTAAATATCACTAAGGTTATACGAAATAAATAATTTATATTTTTTCCTTATAATATGTTGTATCGTAATCATATACATACGTAGATCCCGTCATTACTTTCGAAATATAGTCGATAACTATACATATGAACGATTCGGGACTTGTTAAGTTTACAATATTACATAGAGACACCGTATGAGTAAAGAAAAGTGAAACGAGTCATTTAATGTCGATCCAGTTGAATATTTCATTTTTTCTTAATTTAATTCGATACAGGGGTTTAAATTTTGGGAGAATGATTTTCCAAAATATAAGACAACAGTTTTAAAATTAAACCATTGTATGAAAGTGTACAAACAAGCCTTTTTTAGGAAACCTTTGTGTCATGACATCAACCTTTTTGACAAAAATAAGACAACGGTTTGGGCAAAAATCCATTGTAAGAACCTGTACAAACAAGTATTTTTCGTTCAAACCATTGTCTATTGACATCAAATTCCTTGACAATCCCAAAGAATTGAATGGGACTTGAATCGTTACCGTACGCTTTCAAAATGTGCTACAAGAGAAGTGATTGGCATGTAAAAACTCACATTATCAAACACATGTTTAAATATCACTAAGGTTATACGAAATAAATAACTTATATTTTTTCGTTATAATATGTTGTATCGTAATCATATACATACGTAGATCCCGTCATTACTTTCGAAATATAGTCGATAACTACACATATGAAAGATTCGGGACTTGTTAAGTTTACAATATTACATAGATACACCGTATGAGTAAAGAAAAGTGAAATGAGCCATTTAATGTCGATCATGTTGAATATTTCATTTTTTCTTATTTTAATTCGATATAGGGGTTTAAAATTTGGAAGAATGATTTTATAAAATATAAGAAAACAGTTTTAAAATTAAACCATTGTCCGAAAGTGTACAAACAAGCCTTTTTTAGGAAACCATTGTGTCATGACATCAACCTTTTTGACAAAATATAAGACAACGGTTTGGACGAAAATCCATTGTAAGAACCTGTACAAATAAGTCTTTTTCGTTCAAACCATTGTCTATTGACATCAAATTTCTTGACAATCCTAGACACTTGAATGGGACTAGAATCGTTACCGTACACTTTCAAAATGTGCTACAAGAGAAGTGATTGGCATGTAAAAACTCACATTATCAAACACATATTTAAATATCACTAAGGTTATACGAAATAAATAACTTATATTTTTTCGTTATAATATGTTGTATCGTAATCATATAGGTACGTAGATCCCGTCATTACTTTCGAAATATAGTCGATAACTATACATATGAATGATTCGGGACTTGTTAAGTTTACAATATTACATAGAGACACCGTATGTCGATCCAGTTAAACATTTCATTTTTTCTTAATTTAATTCGATACAGGGGTTTAAAATTTGGAAGAGTGATTTTCCAAAATATAAGACAACAGTTTTAAAATTAAACCATTGTATGAAAGTGTACAAACAAGCCTTTTTTAGGAAACCATTGTGTCATGACATCAACCTTTTTGACAAAATAAAAGACAACGGTTTGGGCGAAAATCCATTGTAAGAACATGTACAAACAAGTCTTTTTCGTTCAAACCATTTTCTATTGACATTAAATTTCTTGACAATCCCAGAGACTTGAATGGGACTTGAATCGTTACCGTACGCTTTCAAAATGTGCTACAAGAGAAGTGATTGGCATGTAAAAACTTACATTATCAAACACATGTTTAAATATCACTAAGGTTATACGAAATAAATAACTTATATTGTTTCGTTATAATATGTTGTATCGTAATCATATAGGTATGTAGAACCCGTCATTACTTTCGAAATATAGTCGATAACTATACATACGAATGATTCGGGACTTGTTAAGTTTACAATATTATATAGAGACACTGTATGAGTAAAGAAAAGTGAAACGAGCCATTTAATGTCGATCCAGTTGAATATTTCATTTTTACTTAATTTAATTCGATATAGGGGTTTAAAATTTGGAAGAATGATTTTCTAAAATATAAGACAACAGTTTTAAAATTAAACCATTGTATGAAAGTGTACAAACAAGCCTTTTTAGGAAACCATTGTGTCATGACATCAACCTTTTTTACAAAATATAAAACAACGGTTTTGGCAAAAATCCATTGTAAGAACCTGTACAAACAAGTCTTTTTCGTTCAAACCATTGTCTATTGACATCAAATTTCTTGACAATCCCAAAGACTTGAATGTGACTTGAATCCTTACCGTACACTTTCAAAATGTGCTACAAGAGAAGTGATTGGCATGTAAAAACTCACATTATCAAACACATGTTTAAATATCACTAAGGTTATACGAAATAAATAACTTATATTTTTTTTGTTATAATATGTTGTATCGTAATCATATACGTACGTAGATCCCGTCATTACTTTCGAAATATAGACAATAACTATACATATGAAAGATTCAGGACTTCTTAAGTTTATAATATTACATAAAGACACCGTATGAGTAAAGAAATGTCGATCCATTTGAATATTTTGTTTTTTCTTAATTTATTTCGATATAGGGGTCACTACCACATAAATGGTCTTTAACAACATCCAAACAACGAGACTCGTTCCCGATTTACTAGATAAATTTTTTAAAATGATTTCTTCAAAGATCCAGCCGTACGGATGTTAAGATATATCAATTTTAGTCATATGAAAAAATTATTGAAAAAATTTAAATTCATCTTGCATGTCAGGATTAGAAAAAATCTAGTAAAGTACAACTCCAGACAACGAGACTCATTCCCGATTTACTAGATAAATTTTTAAAATGATTTCTATGACGATCCAACCGTACACATGTTAAGATATATCAATTTTAGTCATAAAAATTATAAAAGAACTTCAAATTTATTTTGCATGAAAACTTCAAATTATAAAAAAAATTCAAATTATCAAACCGTAATGTGAAATATTTACCTAGATTTTTAAATATTTTTTGTAAAAAATGTTTTCATCCCTGACCAATAATAAAAATACTTTTATTATTTTCTCTCCCCTATCCAATAATTTATTCCCCTCTGAAAATTTGGTTTCCCCCTTCATTTCTCGATCCCCTTTACTACTTCACTTTCCCCATTTACTTTTCAATCTCAATTGAAATTGCCTCTCTCCCCTCCCTCTCGCTGCTGAACCGATGCATCACTATATCTCTCTCTCTCTTCAGAATCGATGCATCTTTTTCAACTCATTCTTCTTACATGATCTGCTCAATTTCCCATTGTTTATCTGGGCGAACTCAGTCTCTTTCAACACAAAGATGTTAGTCTATCTCTCTCTGGGTAGTGCTCAAATATTATTATTCACTAAAGTTTCGTAATCAAAAGTAGAGTACACTTGAGTAGATCATTTAGTAGATGACGAAATTGATTTTGGGTTCAACTGGAGCTGGCAAGGGTAAGGGTTTGACTAGATTTTTGAAGAATGGGAGGTATGCTCAGTGTGTTGGATCTGGTTTCCCTGTTAGTTGCCTGTATGTAAGTTTTTAATTGCATATCCTTCCACCTGTATACAAATGCTGATTAGCGTACAGACTTGCAAAAATTATATAAGATTGAGTTGAGACTTGAGAATAAATTTTGTATTCTTTGACGATTTTTGTGTGAATGCTTATAGGAAGCATTGTAATTTGTTCAGACATATTTTCAACTTAAGTAGAATTTGTATAGCTAGAAGATTACATTATTTTTTATAAAATTATAAATTGATTAATTGTAATATGTATAGGACTGCTTGTTATTTGTATCATCGGTTGATGAGCCTTGATCACAAGTTCACAACAAACCTTGTCGTGTTAAGCAATTCTGTTCATGATAATTAAATTGCATGTGACTGTTGAAATATTTTAATATTTCATATTTGCTATGCATGACACGAATATTTGATTTTCTTCTCTATGCAGCAAACTTTGCATATAATGTATACAGCTTCAGGTGTTTTTGCTTCAGGTTGGATTAGTAAGTAAGAAATTGTGTGATATTTCAGTTTAAAATGTCAAGCTGTGGTTGATGTCTCTATATATGTGTTACTAATATGATTACTCTATGTATAGAGGTTTCATGCTGGATGCTTACTGGTGAAAGGCAGACTGCTATTGTGAGGTCAAAGTATGTTCATGTACTACTTAATCAAGATATGAGTTTATTAATATGATGCATCTCTCTGTGTATATAGGTATATATTTTTGTTCTAATTCTAATTCACTGGCAGCGATGTTGTGATATTGCATATATTATGGTGTATTAGCCAATTGCTGGCTTTTGAATTCACCGATATATATTTTTGTGCTAATTCTAATTCACCGGTATATATTTTTGTGCTAATTCTAATTCAGTGGGAGCGATGTTGTGATATTGCATATACTATAGTGATATTGTGTCTTTGGTTAAAAGAGTCTAAAACCATTTGTTTGGGCATCCAAGTGATATTTCAAGCCACCAGGTTGATTACGGTTGTTAATGTGGTCTCTCGGAGAACAATAGCAGATGCAGAGTTAAGTTTATTTCTTGGGTAAAGCTGCCATCCAGTGCTTGAAAAAGATGCTTTATGAACAGGACGTAGAACAACTTGGTAATTTTCAATTACGTATACATGATCAGGTGCGTGTGTGCTATATTTATAGCTTTTGTACTACTGAAATATGTTAACTTAGCTTTAATATCATATGAATACGTGCATGTGCGTCTATGCGTGCAGTTATAAAACAAGTATTTCCACCTTCTTAGCAAATTTTAACAAAGACACATTGAAGTGGAAGTAATTTTGTGGTTCTTGGGAGTGTGTATCCTATTTTTTAATGACTTTCTAGAAGCAGTTTTGATCTATCGTGTTCTATATTTTTATGAAATTAGATTCTTAGTCATGAATCATGCCATATTGTGCCTTTATTTTCCATTGTAATTACGTAGAGGAATACACTAATACACATAAGATAACAATAGAGAAAAATCAAGATTTATGCCTTGTCTATTTTTCTTACAATATTAAATAATAGTATACTAAAATTTCTTAGCAGCCTGATGTTCTGATTATTTTTTGACAAGACTTCTCGAAGGCATACACTTACGTCTATGGTTATGCAGGGAAATTATTCACAAAGGAACTACCATCATCTTGCTCGTCACCAAATGGTATTTTTTTGGTAATTGCAAGCAAAGATATAATCATTTTCATATGGGCAAGACTGTGAATGTCTTTATATGTGTGTGCAAATATAAGGTAATATAGCAGTAAATTCATTATCACAGTTATAGTTATTTGTTAAGATTATTGTCATGCCAGCTTTTTAGTCAGTTATTGTTCATACATATTTTTGAAATTTTGCAAGTATGTTTCGAGTCCCGAAAAGGGTTGCAACATATATTATGTTGTGCATGTTTGGAAGCATTTTAATCCAATGACTTGTTTTATCTACCTACCTCTTGTAAGTCATTGTAGGTAATTAAAAAACTTAAGTTATTTAATTTTCTTAAATTATGTAATTTTAACAACCCTTTTTATTTTAATTGCCAAGATGTTTCAAAATATGAGAGATGTGTATTTGTTTTTTGTTATTGTTCTTGGGTAAAAAAGAGCATGTATCTTGGATAAAAAATGAGCATGTATCTTGGATAAAAAAATTAGATTGTCCTAGTATACATCTAAAATTGATTTATTTTATACTAGTACCTTGTATATAATGTAAAATTTGTGCACTATTGATTAAGCTTTTTCCGATGCATTCAATTTGATTTAATTCATGTCTAACTCCAACAAATAACTAATATTGCAGGTAACAAGATGTTAAGTTTGAAGATGGAAGGGAAAAGGAGGGGAGCTCAAGATCTCAATTTCTTAATTGATAAATGAGTGTTAAAAATAGATTTGTAGCTACAATTGTAATTCTTCTTTATAAATTTTGAATAGTAAATTTTAATTTTATTTGTAATTTTTATAATAGGATTAAGACACAGTTTTATTTTAACAATACTAATTGATTTATTTTAAATGAGTTTCATCTGGTAAACAATTGTGTGAAAGCCATTAAAAATTATTTAAACCATTGTATGTCTTACTTTATAAAATTATTTTTTTCTAACAATATCTTAGTCATTACAAAAGCTGTTGTGAGCATAACTGAAACACAATACCCAAAAAATAAAAAACAGTTGCCTAAAGTATTGTTTTCTTAGTAAAAACCATTGTGTAACTAGATGAAATATATACATAAACTGTTGTAGGAGTCAATTCACATAACACTATTTTTAACTATTGTGCCTCTAAATTGTTACAACGGCTAAAAAACTGTTGTTTATAGAATATTAGAAAGGGTCATATGCGTTGTGTGAATAAAATGAGACAAAGGCTTTATATTCAGTTGTGTGCTGTATTTGTTACAATGGTGCATAACCATTGTATGAGTGCCAAACACACCGCCCCCGGATAGACAACGAAAAATTCATCTTTTAGACAACGGTGGAAAATCATTGTCTGATTCAATATTTCTTGTAGTGATATTTCATTAAATTATTTGAGTGGCTTTGAACCATCATAGCATTGGACGCAGTTTTCGAGTTCAGCCTATGCTTCTGATCCCCAATATTTGATATTGACCACATATAAGTTGGATTGTGCACTGATGAGATATTGTCATATTGACCTTGTGATCTATAAAATTATTAAATCTAAAAAACTATAGATAATCACTTTTTCATCTCCCAAGATGACAAGTTGGCAGGTGGACCATCATAGCTTCGCACTGAAGCATATATATGACCCTAAATATTTTCTGCCTCCAAGTGATTTATTGCTTCAATTTTGAAGGGATATATCACTCGTGTAGCACAGAGAATTTTCTTGTCCTCAAGTGAGTGTCATCAAATTATAAGTTGAAATTGGGTTAACCATTGTCCCTAGTTGATTGCCGATGAGTCACGATTCTTTCGAGTGTCGATATATTATAAGTCAGGATTTGATCAAATTTTTGCCCTCAATTGATTATCGATAGGTCACAAGTTTTGTGAGTGTCGGTAGATCATAAGTCGGGATCTTGTCAAATTATTTTTCCCTGATTGATTGTCGATAGGTCACAAGGTTGGGATTAGATACGATTTATGCCCCCAAGTGTTTGACGATTGGTCACCTATTCGGGAGTGTGTCGAATTTGTTGCCCCCGGTAAGCTTCTTGCACACTTGTTTGTGTTGGATAAGTTTTTCAGTCCCCAATGACTTGTATTCATAACAAAATCAAACCACTTAGCTAAATCATATCAAAAAATTAAACATATATGTCACTTTGTGAAAGGAACTAAAAATTTATTAATAATTAGCTAATATAGCATCTTCAATGATTAAAAAATCTAAATAAATAGTAGATGATACATCCTAATAAAATGGACAAATTTTTAGCTTATTAACATTAAATTTTTTAAACTTATCTGATGATGATGATGTCGATGATAATCTACAAATAATATTTCTTCAGATTAGATGGGTTGATATATTCTTTCTCTTGACTCTGCAAGTTTTCGATTGTTGATTGATCAAGATTTCGAATGGTCCTTCCTAGATCAACATAAGTTTATCGGCTCTTTCTTTTCAATGTTTCCAATTTCACTGGCAAAAGGGTTGATTCATCATATTTGTTGTGATTATTGCCCTTGCCATCATCATCATACATATTTCTTTGATGATCGTCATCATTGTTTCTCATATGGTAATCATCATGCCGATAATAATCATCACCGTCTTCCTATTCACCATTGTTGTTACTACCATGACCCATACTATAATTACGACGCCTGCTGACATGACCTCCATGATTTTGTCTGTCATTAATTCTAGGATCATCATCAATGGGTGAATTACATCAATGAGGTGTTGATCCTCCATGCGCTCCACCAGTTACTTTATGTTGATAATCCCATGATATTGATCTTCTTATCATTGGTGATCGGTTTCTTGAAGATGATCGTCGATTATGTGCCTGATCATGTGGGGATATTCTTCTGCCTAAGTTCATTCGAAGGCGGCGGCGTTCATTGGCAAGTTTGTTTTCACCATCTTCCAACTCCCTAACTTTCCTCTGGATTTTTTCATGACAAAATATTTCTAGTCTCACATTGTTTTACTTCCGATGCCTCTCGCCCTCCGTCGCCCGATGCATGATTAATTTCTTCTTCCAAGCTTTCGGTTCTTATTTTTATATTTTCACTTTTCATTTGAGTGTTAGATTTGTCTCTTATTGCCATGATGATATTTTTTGCATTTGTATTATGAGGATGATGTTTAACTTGTTGACGATGACCCACATAAAAAGTATTGCCCACATGAATTTTGTGGTCATCATTGTCGACGATGATTCGAGTGGTAGTGGATTTACCATCCTGAGATGTTCCGCCGATGATTAAGTTGGTGAATGGATTGTAAGTATGAACATGAGCCTGGTAAGATATTTAATGAGCCATCGATGGCTGCTTTAACTAAGATGAATTTTCTTCTCTTTTCTCTAAACGATTCTCGTAGACGGCACCAAATGTTGAAGCCGATTTTCATCAAGTACTAAGGTTCAAGATTGAATTTGTATTTGGGTATTCAGATAGAGATAATAAGAATAAAGATCTAAAAAAATAAATACAATTAGGGTTTTGGGATTTATGGGACTGCTCTTGAATCCATCTCAAGGTGTCTACGTACCTTATTTATAAGGATCAAGATTTCGATTATAATTAGGCCCAACCCATGCTCTATTACTTTGGAGGCAAGTCATTTCCATATATCCGGATCCTTTTAAAATTAAGTTTCCATTACAGTAATATTTTTCACCACCTTTATCATTAAGCTCGATTTTGTCAGTTGTTGGATCTAAACCAACATTTTTATGGATAATTGATGACGTCTTCGGAAACACATATCAACGGATTTTTATTCAGTCCAAATAAGCTCATATAAATTCAACTTTCGAAAAACAAGCTCATAGGCTCATCCATCGTATACATAATAATAATAATAATAATAATAATAATAATAATAATAATAATAATAATATTTTGTATCAACACTTCCGAGTTGGGATATATAATGTTGCGTACATTTAATTATTCGCAGAAATCATACTCTCCGCTTACCTTGTTTTATGAACTGGTCACGTAAACTTATGAAATAACTTAAAATTGAGTGATATTCAAATTTAAAGAGAATCCGTTTTCGTTCAATTTAGGCTTGGTTGTAGATTTGATAAAAGAGCAATTTCACCCGTCATTTCTATATCCATTAACGTGAGCGACTTGAAAGCGCTACATAACAACCTTGATTAATATATGATACAATGCTCATATCTCCGTTTTATCTATAATTATAGTAGTTCTAGGAGTTACTTTCTTTCCATCTCTCTCGATAATTTGGCTACTCTTGTGTACTTTGTCCAACCTATAATTCATTCCGTATTCTAATATGCATTAATAAATATTATTATGTGTTTAGTAAAATAAAATAAGGATTTACTTAAAAAGTAATGCATAGAATATGGGCCGATTCAAGAATTATAGTTCGGGGACATCGATTATATTTTGTGAATATATTTTTATATTTTTTAAACTTTTGGGAACACTTTCATATATTTTTAAAAAATTTAATGATAAAAAAAATAAAATTTTATTTTAAGGGAATATGTGTCCCGTCCCCTTTACTAGATCCTCTTCCGCATGTAGAATGAACTTAAAGCTGCAGTTCATCCGATGTTACTACTTTAATTAGCAAATTTATTATGTTCTTTCGTTTGGTACACTTGTATATAGCAATCGGTAATGTTCTTATCACGTGGTATTTCCAAATATTACTCTTTCAATAATCTGTCCTTGTAAACAGTCAGTTTTTGTTTCGAAATTGCATATTTATCACGTACCCATTTTTCACAAAAGTCTCTAAAAGTACCATTTTTAATTTTTGAACTCAATTTATCCAATTCTTGTGTATCATTTTGCACCGTCTTGATAAAATAAAGCAATTAATTTACGAGAATTAATAATAATAACCAAATAATACATATATAGTGCAAATTCAATAATTGAAGCCCTATTCATATCAAAGAGATATGTATATATGGGCCACTTGCATGCATGTTGGCGAACTAAAAAAAAAGAAAAAAGTCGCCGGTATTTAGGGTAGAAATTAATGTCCCACTCCCCGCTACATGCCCAACTGCTCAAACGCGCCATAATTAACCCCCTTATTAATGATACGTAGTGGGACTGAATCGTTCAAACACCACTTTCCTTGAAAATTATATCCCCTGCCATGTGGACAAGGCTTCACTATATATTTGGAGCTTTTCTAGTGGATATGAGCAAGTGAGACTGAAGCTTATCAGTTCATGAATAGATAGATTTAGATATTTAAACATGAGCTGTTTTTCACGTAAATGTGTTTGTTTTATTTTGTTGTTGAGCATTGCTTTTCAGTTGAGTGCAGTTGCTTTTGGTGATAGCAAGGTTGATAAGACTCGATGGTATGATGATGATTGTCGAGGTCATCGAAGGTGTGGTGGTCGTGGAAGGTATGGAGGTGGACGAGGAGGTGGTTATCGTGGTGGCCGAGGAGGAGGCTTAGGTGGTGGTGGAGGTGGTGGTCTTGGAGGAGGTTCGGGACATGGTGGTGGATTTGGAGCTGGGGGAGGTGTAGGTGGTGGTGTAGGAGGAGGAGGTGGTCTTGGTGGAGGTGGCGGAGGAGGTTCAGGAGGGGGAGGTGGTCTTGGAGGAGGATCAGGTCATGGTGGAGGGTTTGGAGCTGGTGGAGGTGTTGGTGGTGGTGCAGGAGGTGGTCTTGGTGGTGGTGGTGGAGGAGGTTCTGGTGGAGGAGGCGGTATTGGTGGTGGTTCGGGACATGGTGGAGGGTTTGGAGCTGGAGGAGGCGTTGGTGGAGGTGTAGGAGGTGGAGGTGGTCTTGGTGGTGGAGGTGGCGGAGGATCTGGTGGAGGAGGTGGTGTTGGTGGTGGTTCGGGTCATGGTGGAGGGTTTGGAGCTGGGGGAGGTGTTGGTGGTGGTGTAGGAGGTGGAGGTGGTCTTGGTGGTGGTGGTGGAGGAGGTTCAGGAGGAGGTGGTGGAGTTGGAGGAGGTTCGGGACATGGTGGAGGGTTCGGAGCAGGTGGAGGTGTAGGTGGTGGTGCAGGAGGTGGAGGCGGTCTTGGTGGAGGTGGTGGTGGAGGATCTGGTGGAGGAGGAGGTATTGGTGGTGGTTCTGGCCATGGTGGAGGATTTGGAGCTGGTGGAGGTGTAGGTGGTGGTGGAGCTGCAGGAGGCGGTGGTGGTGGTGGAGGAGGAGGTGGTGGTGGAGGCGGTGGAGGTCTTGGTGGTGGATCAGGCCATGGGGGTGGTATTGGAGGTGGTGGAGGTTTAGGCGGTGGAGGAGGACTAGGAGGCGGACATGGTATAGGTGGAGGTCATGGAGTTGGTGGAGGAGTTGGAATTGGAATTGGCATTGGTGTAGGAGTTGGAGTTGGAGGTGGTTCCGGCCACGGAGTTGGAGTTGGTTCCGGATCAGGTGGTGGCGGAGGTGGAGGCAAACACTAAATTACAACAAAAAGAATTTGCATCTTTTTGTTAGCAACCTCTAAATACATATCACGATTCATGCATTCTGCTCTTGATTAATGTAATGTAATGTAACGAGTTACAACTCAATTTGATTACAGAAAGTCTGTGTTGCGTACTTCACCATATTGAAGTTGAAGTGTTAATGTGTGTACAATTGTTTCTATGAATTATATTCCCTGCTTTTCTATGGTATTTTCGATACAGAAATGAAGTATAAATATATGTTTATGAAAGTGATGTGGATGGTTCTTTTAGTTAGCATTAGGATTCAAGATAACCTAAAAGCTAATTAGGGTTTGTAGTGCATGTGGCGATGAGATTTTGGACAATAAGCATGAATACTTAGACTTTTTTCCTCAATTTTAGTTTGGAGGGGATGTATGTTTATTGACAGAGCTTAAGCTTTAGTAATGCAATTAGAATGACACGTGTTTCTCCTTAAATATTTTATTTTAGGAGGAACATTCCGGTACTCCTTACTAAATCCTTTCTTCGCAAGGACGTGGTTGGTTAGATCATGCTTGTTCAAAAGTTCGAATATGAGTGGAATTTAAATTTGGTTTAGAGTACGTAGAGGTTGCCTAGTGTTGCATCTGGAGAGCTTGCATGCTTAGTTAAAATTTCTGTATATAAGTGCCGTTTCAGATATGTATTGTTACTTTTCTCATTTTTTGGCTTTTGATGTTCGAATGCCTGTTGTTTATCCCGATTTACTTTTGAATTGTTCCACCAGGTTTGGCTTATAGTAAATATGCATGTACATGTCTAACTCAAATAGCAGTGTGCATGCATGTAAGTGCATGAATCTGTTATAGGTTGAAGAATGACCAATAGAAACACAGCAATTACTGGACATCTGAATGTCTGAACATAGTTAGGTTTTGAATAAATAATACTCGCTCTCAACCATTTTTTTACGGTTTTCTTTTTGATGTCTCGTCCAATTCTTTATATTTCAAAACTTACCAAAAATAGTCAATGAGTTCCACTATTTTACCACTTTTTCTTCCTTTTCACACTACTTTTACTTCACTATCTCCCTTTTATACATTAAAAATCAATGGGTCCTATCAATTTACCCACTATTCTTCCCCTTTTTCACTACTTTACATATTTCTTAACCTCCGTGCCCAAACCAAACGTAAAGAATCGGCCGAGACGGAAAGAGTACTCATGAATAGCAGCAATTTCAAATTCATGGGGTATAAATATAATACATTGATTTTCATTATATTAGATGTCAGTAACTACATCATAAATACTTCACCCACTCGGCACACCGACACTATTCTGTGTGGATATATATAAAATCAACTAATGTACATGCAAGATCTATTTATATTTCAAATCTTGTATACTTTGTTCAACTATGGCTGCATCATCAAAGTCATCAGGTGCCCCCTCAATGGGTCATCTAGTCAAAACTCACTTCATTTGTTTACCAGAATCAAATCTTGACTTTGGGCTGCTTCTCCATCTAGATGACTATTATTATGGGCCGAATGTTGACAATGATCCAAATCAACGATTGTCACAGTGATGAACAATGTTTTGGACTAATGACTGACCACCTACCTGCAGACTAGCCCAAGGCAATACGACTCTAGTTCCTCCGTCCAAGTTTCTTACATCTTTCTTATGCATTGTTCTTTTTCGCGAGAAATAGCATAAAATTAATCATAAAAAATTTTAAAATATGTGCAAAAAAATAAAAATGAGACATGATACTTTAATAGGTGATATTTATATTGACACCGGACCGATTTATTTTGTGCAAACCAATTTTGTGAATTTAACATGTTCTTTTGGCGAGTTCCTCTACACAGTTAAAATATAAAGCACAAAACGATTATGAACTCTGGGATTTTTTAAAATAAGTAAATTATGACTTATTGTGAAAAACAGTCATATAAGTGATAAATAAATTATTATTTATAATTTATTTATGTGTTTAGATAACTTCTCTCATAATTAGTTGGTATGGGTTTTAGTAAATCATAAGTTATAAGTTATAAGTTATAATTTTTTAAACAAAATTATACTACTATTTATCGGGCTATAAATACAAATTATGTAAAATTATTTGAATTTAGTCAGGTGGCTGTAATGGTCTCAACCTAAATAAAATAATATATATATATATTATTAACCTGGGTTAAGAGATAACTAGCTAATATTTAAAATTAAAAATGTTAGGTAGATGTAGATCCCACGGGGCTTTTTTGACAAAATGCATTTTGTTTATTCGATTAACTTATGAAGGATACATTGCTTAACTTTAACCGGAACGGTCCTCCAGTCAAAGTCACGATCAGGATACATATGGGACAACTGAGGAAGCTCATGTGCCAGCATATTCGCAGATCGCATAATGAAATACAACTCTAAGCTGTTAAACTCACTAACCATCTCCCTGCAGTCTTCAATTTACTTTTCCAAGTCTTGATCTCATAGGTGCTCGACTTCGAATCATTTGCACTACTGGAAGGCAATCTGATTCAATGGTGACAGAATGCCACTTCATCTCCTTTACCCAGTTCAACGCTTCCTTGATAGCAATAGCTTCCACCATGGTTGGGTTTAAAACCTCTGCAATACATCATGTTCTTGCTCCCAGCATATCACCTGCATGGTCACGGGCGACAGCTCCTATGCCACTAGCTCCTTGGTCCGTAAAAACTGCTGCATCCACTGTGATCTTCACATTGTTTTGTCGAGGTCTTGCCCAGTACAAAACACCATCACCTGCATGCGAAGGTTGGATTGGTACCTTAAAACTCTGATTCTGAACTTCTTTTCATTGTGATAGAAATTCCCACGCTTTTGCAACAATTCTTACTGGTGTCCATCTTTTTTTATTCCACACAAGATCATTCCTGGCACGCCATATCGACCAACACAAAGTAACCATTCTAGCTTTATCTGCAGGTGGTTGTCCAGTGACGTTCCTTTCCGGCCAATACCCAAACTCTGTATTTGTTCTTTCATCTACGTTTGGACAGAAAATACTCCAGCACCTTGCAGCCATTTCACATTGAACCAACGCATGAAAAATTGTTTCCACTCCATTGTGACAGACCGGGCAGGAGTTGTCAATTTGAACATGTTTCTGCTGGAGTTGAGTTTTAGTCGGGAGGCATGATGTTGCAGCTCTCCATATTAAACTAATTACCTTAGGAGGAGCTTTAATGTTCCAAATTGTTTTCCAGAATTTTGTGTTTGCACTATCACTCCACCTTCCATTTTATGATTATAACAATCTGTAAGCACTACGAACAGAGTAGTTGCCATCCTGCTCAAAACGCCAACATCCTTCTCTAAGTCTTGTTCAATTCTTGTGTTAATGATACAACCTTGATCTCTGTCATTGAAAATGTCCTGTATAATTTTCACATCCCATGTTTTTGCATCCAGTTGCATCAGTGCTGCAATTTTTTCATTATCAATTGATGGAGATTCCGTAGTAATATACGGATTATCAGCATTCCCAAGCCAAGGTTGCAGCCTAATATTAATATCTTTTCCGTTGCCTATTCTCCAACAAGAACCAGCAGCTATTACTCGTTTTGCCTCGAGGATGCTTCGCCAAATAAAACTCGGACTATAGCCCAGTTTTGTATTTATAAACTCCTCATTTGCATAGTATCTGGCTTTATAGACCCGTGCTACCAAACTATCAGGGTTTGTGATCAAACGCCAGCACTGCTTGCCCAGCATAGCCATGTTGAAGTCACGTAAACTTTTAAATCCCAATCCGCCTACGTGTTTATGCTTGGACATATTCTCCCATGACATCCAGTTTATGCGAGAATTGGCCTTGTTAGAGGAACTCCAGAAAAACTTTGCCATTTCCCTCTCTACCTCTTTGATCAGTTCGCTAGGAAGCAAAAATACATTCATAGCAAATGTTGACAGAGATTGAGCCACCGTTTTGAGCAGTAATTCTTTCGAGGGTTTCACAATATTCTTCTCATTCCAGCTTTGGATACTGGCCTTTACTTTTTCCTTGAGATAACCCAATATAACCGATTTATTTCGCCCCAAGATATTTGGTAGTCCCAAGTACTTCGTATGCTCATCTGCTTGACTGATCTGCATTTCTTGACATATTGAAACTCTGTTGTATTCAATTATATTAGCACTGAAGAACATAGAGGATTTGCTCCTGTTTATTCTCTGTCTCGAGGCATGTTCATAGCTTGCCAGTAATTCCATGACTTTAGATGCCTGTTGTACCTCATCTTTACAGAATAAATAGCTGTCATCTGCGAAAAGCATATGACTGATTGTAGGAGCTTGCTTGCAGATTTTAATCCTTGTAGCCAGTTCCTTCTTTCATAGCTTCTAATTAATGATGAGAGTCCTTCTGCACAAATGATAAAGAGATATGGAGACAATGGGTCTCCCTGTCTCAATCCCCGACTTGGTGTGATATGACCCATCTCATATCCACCATGGTTAATCGTATACTCCACTGTAGAGATACATTGCATAATCAAATGTGTCCACCAGCTGTTAAAACCCATCTTAAGCATGATTTCTTGTAAAAACTTTCACTCAATCTGATCGTATGCTTTAGACATATCTAATTTTAATGCCATGAAACTGTTTTTACCAAACTTTTTACGTTTCAAGTAATGCATGATCTCAAAAGAAACCATTATATTGTCAGAGATAAGACGGCCTGGTAAGAAAGCATTTTGGGAGTCCGAGATTACCACCTCCAATACTTGCTTCAACCGGTTTGCAAGAACCTTCGTTATAATTTTCATCACTACATTACAAAGTGCAATGGGTCTCAATTCTGTTAGCAGTGTTGGGTTCTTCTTCTTCGGAATGAGCACAATATTGGTTGTATTCATGTCTTTCTCCAACTCACCTGTTGCAAAGAAATTACGGACTAATTGGATTACCTCATATTTAACTACTGACCAGTGTTTTTGAAAGAAAGTCGGGGTCATGCTGTCTGGCCCCGGTGCTTTGTCAGGATGCATACTGAAGATTGCCTGCTTCACTTCATCATCCGTAACTGGTTCAAGTAGTACATTATTATGCAACTCTGTAATATTAGTTGACACACAGTTTATAACCTCTTCCCCTTGGTTCAATCCCTCTGTGAAAAACTGTTGATAATAGTTCTTAATTAAATCTTGTAGTCCTCCATCCCAGCTAATTCACTCACCACTGTCATTCTTCAACCTCCAGATGTGATTAACTCTCCTTCTTCTATTGCACGAGGCATGAAAGAACTTGGTGTTTTTATCCCCCGCCTGCAACCATAATTGTTTTGATCGCTGTCTCCAGAAAATCTCTTTTTGATCTAACACCAAAAATAGTTGCTTCTTTGTAGCCTCATATTCCTCCACAGCTTGAGCATCTCTACTACTACGCAGCAGTTTAAGTTTGCGTTTGCACTCTTTTATACGCTTCTGAAAACATCCTGTTATTTCATGACCCCATACATGCAAACTCTCAGCACAACTATTCAATTTTTGCATCACATTACTTGTATCAGTGTCATCCCAGCAATCTTTAACAATTTGAAAACATGTTGGTTCAAGGAGCCATGCATTTTCAAATCGAAATTTGTGTTTCCTGTTTCTGACATGTTGCAACTCTGGAATTACTATCAAGGGACTATGGTCAGAAGGCGAACCTTCCCGTTTATAGACTTTTATCGTTGGGAAACAATCTAACCACTGTGTATTAACTAACACCCTGTCCAACCTTATTTTTATCCAATGATCTGTGTTTCTTCCCCTCTCCCAAGTATACTGGTGCCCCAAAATTTCCATGTCACAAAGTCCTGTATCTTGAAGATAGTTATTGAAGCCATTGATAAGGTTGTTTGGATATTGCATCCCCCCTTTCTTATCTTATCGCGATGTAATGTTGTTAAGGTCTCCCATCACACACCAAGGGAGATTAGCGTCACGAGCTAAATTCCTGAGTAACTCCCAGGTCTTATATCGATCTGCTCTAGCTGGCTCACCATACAGTCCAGTTATCCTCCAACATCTATCATTATTTTCTATTACTGACACATCAATATGGAACCAAGACATGCTCATCAGCTTAACTTCTCCGATGTTCTTCCAGAATAGTGCCACTCCTCCACTCTTGCCCACTGGTTCTACTGCAATAAAACCATCATAGCCCAACTTACTACATAATCTCTCCATTTTACGATAACCACTAATAGTTTCACTAAGAAAAAAAAACAGGTATCTCCGAACGGGTTACATCTTGAAGGAACTGTACTTTTCCAAGTGAACTCATGCCCTGACAGTTCCATGCTAACGCATTCATAATGATTGGCGGGGCTGCATAGCAACACCCGCCATTAGCTCATTTTTTGACTCCCTTATGTTGTTTTGCTGTATTTCCATCTCCGTATCATGTTCTTGGGCTGAGTTAACATTATTCTCTGGTACAAGGCCCACCCTTCTTCTTTTAGAGTCCACAATGATTAGGTCATCCTAGTCCAGCCCATCTGCATTTGCCTCCAATCGAAAATTTGAATTTGGATTAGTTATAAGATTTGATCCTTTTTGATTATTTCCTGCCCACCATTATCGCCTGACAAATCTTTTTTATTAATTTCCAGCATATTATCTCCTAAATCACCGCAGTTCTGTTTTTCCTGGCCGCCATTAGTGGGCTTATCCATATCTTTCCCCGATATTCCTCCCTCGCCGAAAATAGGTCCCTGTGAGCTTCCTCTGGTGCGTAGCCACTTTGCACCTATAGTATGGTTCCTTCTTTTTGGTTCCGCACGTAACCAAGCACCGTACGGTTCCTCAATGCTGTCAGCAGGTGAATCAAAGATCCTATCACAGAACCTTTCTCCATGACCAATTAATCCGTATATGAAACAAAAGGCAGGGATTGCTTCGTACTGGAAATTTACCCAGCACCACTCCTTTGCAGACTTCTTAATTTTTATTCTCCTTTTGATGGGTTTATCTAGAGGTATTGATACTCTTATACGTAGATATTCTCTCCATACTCCAATAAAGTTGTTTGGATCACCATCTACATATGAGCCAATGTAGTTTCCGATATCTGTTGCTACCCTTTGAGACATAAAAAAAGTACTCATTCCATGCAATTGAACCCATAGATCAATCTTGTTTATCTCCACCGTTCTGGGGTTATCTCCGTCTTTGAGTCGTTCCATCACTAGGTGAAATCGACCAAAGGTCCATGGGTTACCATCTATAACCCTCTTAATGTCTATTTCATGATAGAACTGGAATATAAATCTATTACTATCCAGTTGTTTTACATATAATCCTCTTCCCGACCTCCAAAGTGAAACCATCTTGTGTTGCATGGCTTGATAATCAATATGCGAGTCAGTCAAAAACTTCCCCACTAAGCACCATCGCGTATCAATCTTATTAAGGACTTCATTATCATTCTCATAGCTTAGCCCCCCATACTCCTCATCCTCGATTTGTATGGCAGCGACGGCTTCCTCCATTTCCTGCAATGTCGGTTTCTGTTTATCCATGTGACCAATGAACGAAGATAAGAAACAAAACTTGATTTGGACTGAAACAATGATAGGGTTTACGAAGAAGTGACTAACACTTCACAGATTCTCTCATGTCAGAAGACAAGACGGGGGATCAATTGATCCTCTTTACACTTACTTAATTTGATGATTTGAGGGGTAGATCGGTTAGATGTTGGATTCCGAAGGCATAAAACGCAGCGGATAAACGTAAATAAAACAAAAATTTCGAAACCCAAAACAGGATCCATGTATAATTATGGGCAGATTATGGAGATAACGAATCATACCTTTCAAGAGCTTAACTTTCACGAACTCAACGGAGATCCTAGCTATCACGCTTTGTGTCTACCTCTCGGAGAAACACCTCTATGGTATCCACACGAGCACCTTCAAGAACGTCTCACGAACTTGACTACGGAATGGATGTACTAGCCTCCTTCTTGACGATCTGAATTGCCTCTGCCTCTCTTTGCTACTAGGGTTTTCTTAAAAACGTACAAGCCTCTTTAACCTATCATTATGTATTTATAATGGCTGATTAAAAAGGCCCATAACAGCAAAGCCCAACCCTAGTAGGTATTGGATTAAATAATAAAAACGAATTTCTATTATTTAATTAGTAACTAAGTCATACTTAATTATTATGGGCAAAAATATTCCTTTTAATTCGAATTTATATTATCTCAATTAAGTCTTACTTAATTATAATAAAATTTAAATAATCATCAATTAATTTAAATCCATAATTTAAATTAATTATTCCACTAAGTGCTCTATTTGTGCGACCCTATAGGCTATTATTTAATTGGCAATAATTTTATTCTCTAATAAAATTATAAATAATGAGCGGTATCTAGTAATACATCATTGTTACCCAATTAAACAATAATTAAATCGTGATTAGATAAAACCTTTCGTGATTAATGTTTTTCGTGTAATATAATCCCTTTAACCATACATATTATAGATTAAACTCGAGGCATGTATTTAGTCATCCTCTTCAACATTTAATCCGGGTTTACTTGATCCATGAGTAGAATATCGAGACAAATCATTATTTGATCATGGCCATGCTTTTATAATCTCACTCAATCAAGAGGCCAATAATATCTCTCCTAATTATAGGAGGGTTAAATCCTTTATCTATCATTCATATTTCTCATACGACTCATGATATACCCGATGTCCACTTTTATCATCACCCGATAAAAAGTAACTTTTAATGTAGTCAAAGTATATTAATCCTCGTATAGAAATATAATGATTTCAAGTCAAAGGATCGTTACACCATTATCACTGTGAGTCTTTCTTATGACTTTATTAAACATGAAGAATCTCACTGTGGGTCTGTCCAGTACCATGTACTCTCACATGCACCTATGTATTGACTTTAGTATCCCCATACTTATAACCAATGAGATGTGGTTATCTTGTCAAATAACATACTAGTCTATCTATGTATTATTATTGTCCTATATAATAATACTCGACTAGGGACCTTTAAGAATATGATATATTATATAATCTCAAGTTCAAGTCATGTACTTAAACTATACAATTTGTATCATGATTCCAAGGACATTTATTATGCTAACAAAATATCTCAGTAATTAAGGTCATAATAAATATATTTATTGAATAATTAACTGACATAAAGATTATAAAAGAATAATATATTGCCTCTAGGGCACCTACACTAACAATCTCCCACTTGCACTAGAGACAATCACCCATATATCTAATACCCATGGAACTAGTGTGACCATTGTGCTTCTGCTGCGACAAGCCTTTGGTTAATGGGTCTGCAATGTTATCATTTGTGTGCACTTTACATATGTGTATATCACCCCTTTCATTAATCTCTCGAATAAGGTGAAATCTCCTGAGTATATGTTTAGCCCGGGAGTGTGATCTAGGTTCTTTAGCCTGTGCAATGGCTCCATTATTATCGCAGTATAGATCAATGGGATCTGCGATCGATGGAACCACTCCCAAATCAGAAATGAACTTTCGAATCCAAACGGCCTCCTTAGCTGCTTCACAAGCTGCAATGTACTCAGCCTCCATTGTAGAATCAGCTACTGTTTCTTGCTTTGAACTCTTCCAGCTTACAGCACCTCCGTTTAGACAAAACACAAAACCAGACTGTGATACAGTATCATCTCTGTCTGTTTGGAAACTTGCATCGGTGTAACCTTTTACAACGAGTTTCTCTTCTCCTCCATACACCAAGAATGAATCTTTAGTTCTTTTCAGGTACTTAAGAATATTCTTAACTGCCGTCCAGTGACCTTCACCCGGATTAGACTGGTATCTGCTCGTCATACTCAAAGCATACGAGACATCTGGGCGAGTACATACCATTGCATACATGATAGATCCAATTGCTGAAGCATATGGAACTTTATTCATGTGGTCTTTCTCATCCAATGATTTCGGACACTGGTCCTTAGAGATCGTTGTCCCTTGAGACACGGGGACATATCCCCTTTTTGCATTTTGCATTCCAAAACGATGCAAAACCTTATCAATGTATGTGCTCTGACTTAGACCGATCATCCTTCTAGATCTTTTTCTATAGATCCTCATTCCTAGAATGTAGCATGCCTCTCCTAAGTCTTTAATGGAGAAATTGCTCCCTAACCAAGTCTTAACAGCCTTTAGAGAAGGTATGTCATTCCCCATTAGTAGTATATCATCAACATATAGTACTATGAATGCCACATAGCTCCCACTAACCTTCTTGTAAATACACGGTTCATCTTCGTTTTGAACAAAGCCATACTCTGTGACTATTTCATCAAAACGGATATTCCATCTCCTAGAGGATTGCTTCAATTCATAAATGGATCGACGCAATTTACATACCTTGCCAGCATTCCTTGGATCGACAAAACCCTCAGGTTGTGTCATGTACACATCCTCTTCAAGGCTTCCATTAAGGAAGGCTGTTTTGACATCCATTTGCCAAATTTCATAATCATGGAATGCTGCAATGGCAAGAAAAATCCTTATAGACTTGACCATAGCCACTGGTGAGAAAGTTTCATCATAGTCAATACCATGAATTTGTTTGAAACCTTTTGCAACCAGCCTAGCTTTATAGGTCTGAACATTTTCATCCATGCCCTTTTTCTTCTTAAAAACCCATTTGCACCCTATGGGTTTTACCCCTTCAGGTGGATCAACCAAAGTCCATACTTGGTTTTCGTACATGGAATCTATCTCGGATTTCATGGCTTCAAGCCATCTCTTAGAGTCTGGACTGTTCATAGCATCTTGGTATGTGAGAGGCTCATCTTCATCTATGAGCATCAAATCACCACACTGAGTCATGAGAAATCCATATCTCTCTGGCTCATGGCGAAATCTACCAGATCTACGAACAACCTGTGTTTGTTGAGCATTATCATTATTCTGCTCTTGTTCCACTTCAGGTTCAATGCTATTTTGCTGTTCTCGATCTTCATCGAGATCTATAGTTCTCCCACTGTTTCTTTTGGAAACAAAATCTCTTTCCATGAAGACAGCATCTCGAGCAATAAACACTTTCTGCTCAGAAGGACTATAAAAATAATACGCCTTTGTTTCATTAGTGTATCCTACAAAAATGCACTCTTCGGATTTAGGTCCAAGCTTGTCAGATTCTTGACGTTTCACAAACGTCTTACATCCCCAAACTTTCATAAAGTTCATGCCTGACCATTTCTCCTTCCATATCTCATATGGAGTCTTTTGAACCTTCTTAGTAGGAACACGGTTAAGTGTGAAAGCCGCTGTTTCTAGAGCGTAACCCCAGAAACTAATTGGAAGATCTGCATGACTCATCATCGATTGCACCATGTCCAACAAGGTGCGATTTCTCCTCTCTGAAACTCCATTCCATTGAGGTGTTCCTGGCGGAGTGAGTTGTGATACAATACCATACTCTTTCAAATACTCTCTAAATTCGGTGCTTAAGTATTCATCCCCACGATCGGATCGTAAGATCTTAATACTTGCATCTCCGCCAATTTGCTTCTCTACTTCAACCTTGTATTCTTTAAATTTTTCAAAAGAATCGGATTTGTTCTTCATAAGATATACATATCCATATCTACTGAAATTATCAGTAAATGTTATGAAGTAGTAGTAGCCTCCTCTAGCCATTACACACATTGGGCCACATACATCACTATGTATTAGCTCCAGACGTTTAGTGGCCCTTTGACCCTTACCAGTGAAAGGGCCTTTAGTCATCTTACCAAGCAAACAAGATTCGCATTCTTGGTATGATTCAAAATCAAACTTATCCAAGTATCCATCCTTATGTAATTTGGATATGCGTTTCTCATTTATGTGGCCTAGACGACAATGCCAGAGGTATGTTTGATTTGAGTCATTCATTTTAAGTCGTTTATTTTCTATATTACAGACATGGTTATCTAAATCAAGAACATATAAACCATTAAATAAACGCGCAACACCATAGGTTAAATCATTTAAAGCAAAAGAGCAACTGTTGTTCTTTATTGTAAACGAAAAACCTTTCTTGTCCAAACAAGAAACAGAAATAATGTTTCTGCGAATCGCAGGCACGTAAAAACAGTCTTCTAGTTCTAAAACAAGCCCAGAGGGCATAGATAAATAATAAGTCCCTACAGCTAAAGCAGCAACTTTTGCTCCATTGCCTACTCTTAGGTCCACTTCTCCCTTAGCCAAAGTTCTACTTCTCTGCAGGCCCTGCACATTTATACAAATGTGAGAAGCACATCCAGTATCAAATACCCAAGATGTAGAAATAGACAAATTGACTTCTATAACATAAATACCTGATCCAGAAATCTGAACTGCTTTCTTTTTCTTCAGATCCTCCAAGTAAATTGGACAGTTTCTCTTCCAGTGACCATCTTTCTTACAGTAGTGACATTCACCCTTGGCCACACCACCTTTAGGCTTTAAAGCCTGTTTGGGACCTGACTTTGGCTTGGGTGTAGAATCAGATCCAATCTTCTTCTTACCCTTCCATTTGCCCTTCCCTTTGGCCTTACCTTTATTTCCCACCATCAGTATGGGAGCAGGTTCAGCTGTCTTCATGTTGGTCTCATATGTTCTCAACATATGCAACAATTCAGTAGGTGTTTTGTCAAATTCATTCATATTGTAGTTCACAACAGACTGAGTGAATTTGTTGTTCAAAGAATTCATGATTAGGTCAATACCAGTTTCCGGACCAATCGGGAAACCCAAAGTTTCAAGGTACTCAATGTAACCAATCATCTTCAGAACATGTGGGCCAACTGGTTCACTCGCCCCTTGTTTGCAATTAAAAAGTGACTTACTCGTGTTGAACCTTTCTTGACGAGTTTGGCTTGCAAACATGCTTTGCAAGTGCTCATTGATAGTATATGCATCCATATGCACATGTTCTCTTTGAAGCTCAGCACTCATAGTTGCCAACATAAGACATGCAACATCATTTGCATCATTCTCATCCCTTGTGTGTGCTGCTCGTTCATCAGCAGTAGCACCCTCAGGAAGGGGGCCTGGAGGAGGAATATCAATGACATGAAGCTTGCGCTCCTGCCTGAGGACAATCCTCAAATTCCTCTGCCAGTCTAGGAAGTTGTTTCCTCCTGTCAGCTTGTCCTTCTCAAGGACTGAACGTACGGATAGTGTGTTTGTGTTGTTTGCCATTACTCAGTATCTACAATAATAAAAGCGCAAAATAAACATTAGATTGTCTGAGTTAAAATTTTATGTTCATATGATTATGATATATTCATAATATATCTCCCACTATTTTTTTTAAATCAAATTAATAGCCCTAACTATTAATTCGGAAAGTATATCCCATAAATCTTTCTAGTGAGCCAAGATCCATATTTCGTCATGTTTTAAGTCAACCACTGGTATCCTTAAAACATGATTATTTAGGTAGACAACAGTTGTCAATTATATCATATATAATTCTTGGATAATTTGGTGAACAACGATTGATCTTATCTATCTAATAGATTTTTAACCAAACTCTATGCTTCTAAGTTCATAATAGTTGAATATAACCGTTTATATTCACCTTATTATGATGACTCAGTTAAGTTAGACCCAATGATACAACATCCGAATATAATCGTTTATATTCGTCGCATCTCACCATGATAGATAGGAGTCCCCTGCCACTGACAGCCCTTGCCCTTATCGATCTAGGATTTAATGAGTGTTCATTCATTGGAAAACATCTGATTAAAACTTAATATTTTTACTTAGGGATTTTTAATTTAGAACGATCATGATCCCATCATAAAGAGATTCCCAATTTTTTCTTGAATAAAATACTTCAAATCAATACTCGTCAATGGTTTGATTTCCAGGTAGTGGAGGAGTCACATCGGTCTCGCTTAAAACCCACAGCCTTACAAGTTCTATGAACCCGTTGTTGACAAAATCGCCCCATGTCAGAAGTAAAGAAAATTCGTATTTTATTCCGTGTTTCATAAATACGAGAATCTCATGATCGTTTGTTAATTTTAAATCTTGAGTCGTTACAGATTTTATCTTGTTTAAAGGCATGGCATGGGTGATGTATCTAATACACACATGCATCATTAATCTAATTAAAACATGCATTTTCTACTCTACACATACTATTTATACATCATATGAAAAGTGCGTAAAGTAAACGTGCAATAGTTATGGCCCAATCCTATGTGATCTTTTCAGGCTAATGAAAAGATCAAGGTCATTCTATGGTGTAAAAATAACTATTACATATGTCTTCTCTATTGCTTCCATTGTCTCGTTGGCCTCCATAGGATGCCTCCTCTTTCCCTTGTCCTTCTTGGATGTTACATTAAGAATTATACTAATGAGCTTACAAAAGAACTCGAGTTACATTCGAGATAAAACAACTACAAATAGAAAACGACATGCAAGTCGTATTTATTACAAACCAAAAGAATAAACCATTATAACTAAGGTCTTAAGGCCATAACTATGCACCATGCTCAAGTAACCATTAAAGAACATGATAGATCATATAAAGATGACATATTATTTATCAGTTATCATGATCCAATCAAGAATAATAAATAAGTAAAGCATATGTCATAAGCACAAATTAAAAACGAAACCCTAAGCACGCGGTTCGACCTCTGCGGTGAGGTCGCTGGGGGGGTTCGGGGGGGGCAGCGAGCCCCCCGATGGCGGAATTTTTTTCAAAATCAAGTATCAGAATACTAGCAAAACATGTATCAGAATACTATTCCAGAAGCATGTATCAGTATACACACGATCCATATCCCAGTTACCAAAAATATGTATCAGTATACATATTTTAAGAGATCGCATACATATGAGTTATGGAAGATCTTAAACATACTAGTATCATCATATAGATCATTAACAGATTCATCATATCATTCATATAACATAACTGTTATCATGGCAGACTCATATAACATAACTGTTATCATGACAGACTCATCCCACATGCATACTTGTAAAAATACAGTAAACACGTAACCAAATCAGCCCCTTATACACGTAGCTCTGATACCATTGTTGGGTTCCGAAGGCATAAAACGCAGCGGATAAACGTAAATAAAACAAAAATTTTGAAACCCAAAACAGGATCCATGTATAATTATGGGCAGATTATGGAGATAACGAATCATACCTTTCAAGAACTTAACTTTCACGAACTCAACGGAGATCCTAACTATCACGCTTTGTGTCTACCTCTCGGAGAAACACCTCTATGGTATCCACACGAGCACCTTCAAGAACGTCTCACGAATTTGACTACGGAATGGATGTACTAGCCTCCTTCTTGACGATCTGAATTGCCTCTGCCTCTCTTTGCTACTAGGGTTTTCTTAAAAACGTACAAGCCTCTTTAACCTATCATTATGTATTTATAATGGCTGATTTAAAAGGCCCATAACAGCAAAGCCCAACCCTAGTAGGTATTGGATTAAATAATAAAAACGAATTTCTATTATTTAATTAATAACTAAGTCATACTTAATTATTATGGGCAAAAACATTCCTTTTAATTCGAATTTATATTATCTCAATTAAGTCTTACTTAATTATAATAAAATTTAAATAATCATCAATTAATTTAAATCCATAATTTAAATTAACTATTCCATTAAGTGCTCTATTTGTGCGACCCTATAGGCTATTATTTAATTGGCAATAATTTTATTCTCTAATAAAATTATAAATAATGAGCGGTATCTAGTAATACATCATTGTTACCCAATTAAACAATAATTAAATCGTGATTAGATAAAATCTTTCGTGATTAATGTTTTTCGTGTAATATAATCCCTTTAACCATACATATTATAGATTAAACTCGAGGCATGTATTTAGTCATCCTCTTCAACATTTAATCCGGGTTTACTTGATCCATGAGTAGATTATCGAGACAAATCATTATTTGAGCATGGCCATGCTTTTATAATCTCACTCAATCAAGAGGCCAATAATATCTCTCCTAATTATAGGAGGGTTAAATCCTTTATCTATCATTCATATTTCTCATACGACTCATGATATACCCGATGTCCACTTTTATCATCACCCGATCAAAAGTAACTTTTAATGTAGTCAAAGTATATTAATCCTCGTATAGAAATATAATGATTTCAAGTCAAAGGATCGTTACACCATTATCACTGTGAGTCTTTCTTATGACTTTATTAAACATGAAGAATCTCACTGTGGGTCTGTCCAGTACCATGTACTCTCACATGCACCTATGTATTGACTTTAGTATCCTCATACTTATAACCAATGAGATGTTGTTATCTTGTCAAACAACATACTAGTCTATCTATGTATTATTATTGTCCTATATAATAATACTCGACTAGGGACCTTTAAGAATATGATATATTATATAATCTCAAGTTCAAGTCAAGTACTTAAACTATACAATTTGTATCATGATTCTAAGGACATTTATTATGCTAACAAAATATCGCAGTAATTAAGGTCATAATAAATACATTTATTGAATAATCAACTGACATAAAGATTATAAAAGAATAATGTTTTGCATCTAGGGCACCTACACTAACATTAGATCCCACGGGTTTTAAAATAGGAGGAATTCAAAAAGCGGAAATGAGAAAGATAAGATATCAGATGGGAAAGTAAAAAGTATCCGCTTAACACTACTTTACCATTTGTTTACACTTTACTTGTAAAATGTCATTTTCAGATTGTTTACAATTCAAATTTTTTTAATTTTTTTAATATAGTAAAAAATTTATAATTTAAAAAATAATTACATCTACTAATTATCTCCACTCTACCCACTTTATACATATAATATTACATATAATATTAGTCAGTAAGGAGGGAGTAACATTTTACTTATGTTACATAACTCATATATATACATGAGTAGGGGTGAGTATTCGGTTATTCGGTAACCGAACCGAAATATAATTCGGTTACCGAATACCGAATAAGGGTAAAAATCAGAACCGAATAGTGAACCGAAATAATTTCGGTTATTTACCGAACCGAAATAATTATTTCGGTTAAAACCGAAAACCGAATTAGGAATGTTTTTTTAAAATTTTAATAATAAAATATTTAATAAATTACAACAAAGATTAATGATCGTACAACAGTTAACTTATACTCTTAGCTCCACTTTCATGCACCTGAATATTATGGTGTGGTGTCCTGATTACAATAAAAGTACTTCTAATTAGTTAGTTTATTTTTTTATTTTAGCAACTAAATTGAAGATCATGAAAACTAAATACATTAAAATCTAAATTAGGCAAATAACAATTAAATATAATAAATAAAAAGAGAGGAAAAGTGAAGTTGAGAACGGAGAATTGATAATTCAACTGAAAAAAAAGAAAGGAACTAGGTAAAAATAAGTAAATATAAATAAATATATTTATGTATATATTAATATATATATTTTATTATATTTCGGTAATTTCGGTAATTCGGGTATTTCGGTAAAAAAACCGAAAAAAACGAAATAACATAAAAAATCAGAACCGAATTAAAAACCGAATTTTTTCGGTTCGATACCGAACCGAATTATTTCGGTTATTTTGGTTCGGTATTTGGTTAACCGAACCGAATGCTCACCCCTATACACCACGAGCATTTAGAAATTTTGCCAAATCTGGGGAATAACATTTAAGTTCAATGAAACCTTAACTTACCAGGAACCAAACATGCACAATAGCTCATATTCACAATCCTGTCACATTATCATCTTCCCATTTTTTTGTTGTGGGACGTTTCAGTAATGGTACGAGATATAATCATATAAATCATATTATCGATCTCATAAAATCAACGACGTCTCATGTACCTAAAAAAATATTAAAATACAAAACATGCGACGGCATTTAGCAGTAGTATAGTATTTATATCAGCAAAAGCACCTATATACACGCAGCAATGTATATCTCGTACTACTTTTTGAGATACTTTTTGAGATTCATGTTCGTCACCGAACATCCATAATCCATTAGCTACATCCTACATGTTCATTTTATAAACAAGCTTGTGCTTATCAAAAGACATAAAAAACCAATTACCACACGTTTGTCTGCTCGAAATCCAGGCCTAAAATCTTAAAAGTGCTGCTCTATTAATCCCACTCCGCTCCCACTTGACAAATTTGATCATTCCCTACATTCATTTTACTTTACCTAAAGTGCTATAACAATTTGTATATATAGATATAGATTATGTGGGACAATAAGATATGGTGCCATGCATGCCAACCCATTATAATCACAAATGCACTGCACTCGCGCAATATATAGAGCCTATTTGCCTCCTCTTTTTTTTATCTAAAATAAGGACTTATTTTTTAATTTTTCACAAAAATATATATTTTTTAAAATTTTTAATTTGCAAAAATATGATTTTATTTTCAATTTTTTTTTTGCAAAAATATAATTTTGCAACCATATATAACCTCAATTGCAACCAAAAAAATTATAAATATTTTTACAGAGAAGTTCCATATGTGGTTGTTTTTTATTGCAAACTGTATTTTTGCAATTTTTTTCAAAAGACGGTAGAAATTCAAATAAACTTAAAAATTAATATTTTTGATAATTTCTCTTAAATATTTAGGAGGAGTTTAGTATTCCTGGTACCCGTTTGGGAAATCTTAAAATAAGTAACTTATCACTTAAAATTAATAAGTGACTTAAAAGTGATAAGTTGATGAATATTTATAAGTTATATAAGTGTTTGGTTAATTTATTTGTAAGTCATAATTTTTTATTAACTTAAATGAATTAAAACAAATAATTTTTAAATATTATTATCTTAATTCATGACTTTTAGATTAACTTAACATTTAAAAACTTATTTTTAAAAACTAAAATTAATAAAAAAGTGAAAGTTCAAAATAATTTGAGAAAAAGTATGTCTTTATTAACATTCAACTTGTGAGCTTATAAGTTATAAATTCGAGTTATAAGTTGGGTCGACAAACAATGCAACATAAGTACTTACGCGCTTATAAGCCCGTATACAAAGTGGCCCCTTATATGCAGTTAATAAGTAACTTATTTCCCAAAAAAAGTATAATTTGATGTGTTTTTTCTTATGCGTGACAAATAAGATTTTCCAAATGCGCGTCCGTTCTTGGTAAAATGGTTATTTTCGATAATTTTACAAATAAAGCGAAATGTAGGCCCCTAATCTTGACGTCAAGACATAAAAATGATTAGTATAAATAGAAGGACAAGAAAATTAGTTAAATGGTAGAAAAGGGAAATAGCATGCCTGGATGGTGAAGTGGATTAGTGGATTCCACAAACTCAATCGACTAGGCAACTTGCGTTTGTCATTCTCTGTTTCATGTCCTTTTTTCACTATGTGGAACCAAAAGTGCATTACTTTTATTGACTATTGATACACACAACCATGATGTTTACATATATTCTATATGCAGAATCCCCGTTTCACCTATCTATTTTTGATCACCGTTGGTATTTGTTTTTTGCTTTAGCAAGAAGGGTTAAATTTGATTTCGATGTCTTAAATCTAATTACCCTATTTTGCATACGTTCATATGTGAGTGAGTTTGTCGTTCGATTGTTATTTTTTTTCCTGACTATTGATCATTGATTGAAAATAAAATATGTGAAATGTTTGTTTTTCTTGTAGCGTAAATAATGAGTCAGTTCGAAAGGAGGGAAAAAGTGTGCGGTAACTTAAAATACTTCTAATTGGAGATGTCAACGTCATGTGACATGACTTGTCTTAACATTCTTGTGAACAGTGTATTGCACTATAAAAAACTAAGATTATAAATAATTATTCCAAAAAATAACTGCAATCGATCGAATATAGTTAAAAAGGATAAGAGGTGGTCGAATATAGTTAAAAATGATTTTTTTTGCGGTTGTTTACTTGGCCTTATCAGTTGTAGTGTTGGTATTGAGTGCCAAGTTAGCATACCAAAAATAGACATAGGGTAAAATAGGACGACAACCTCATTTCTGATTTTATTGATGCATAAGATATTATTATTTTCTAATATATTTATACTATTAAGCATGCATTTGTTAAATCAATGAAATTGGCATCTTGGGATACCAATTGTTCGAGTTTTTTCTGAAAGTATGATGCTAAAATGACGTGGAAGAGAAATAATATATGAAAGAATAGTGCTAAATTCACAAAATTGGATATAAAATTTAATACTTAAATATCAAGCAAGTGATTTGCTGCATCCAAAAAATTTAAGTTAGGTCACTCATTGCAATTTTAACTTAAACCGATCATCAATTAACTTAATTTGATCATTGCGTTAACGTCAAAAACTAAAATTAGTTAAAATTGAAAAATGGTAATAGAAGGTAAATGTCGTTTTAACCTTTAATATGATTACTAAATCTTGTTATTTGACTTATGGAATTATGATGAAATCTGAATTTGATTATTCGAAATCTACAAAATAGCTCAAATAACAAATTTTAGTAATCATTCTGAAGCTCAAAATAAGCTTTACCCTCATATATTACCATTTTTGAATTTTGAGTAATTTCAAAATTTAACTTTAACATAGTAATTAAATTAAGTTAATTGATAATCACTTTAACTCAAATTTATGAATTTTTTGAACTCAATTAGGCACATATACTTAAATTTGAGTTGAGAATAAAATTTCAGAAATTAACTCATGGAGCTTTACTAAGGTGATATAAAAAACAATTAACATAAAACTGAAACATGACATATGTATAGTGAGGGACTGAGGTGCATGTGTACTTATAAAATAGAATAATCAGAGGTACATGTAATAAGGGAAGTGAAATTTTATTTACCGGATGATCATACATAATTTTAGAGATGCACAAAAAATTCGGACCCGAAAATTTGGCCCGGCCCGATCCGGTCAAAACCCGGTCAATTCCGGCCCAGTCAAATCCGGTCCGGTCAAAGCCCGGCCCGGTCCCAGCCCGGGTTTTGGTCCTCGACGGGCCCTATATTTTTAGACAAAGCCCGGCCCAGCCCGGTTAAAAGCCCGAGCTTCGGCCAAGCCCGGCCCGATTAAAAGCCCGAAAAAGCCCGGTATAATCTGATTATTCTAATATATTTTCTTACATATTTATAAATTCACATTTACTATAAATATAAATAATACTTTAAACACATATATATACATATTTGTGATTCATAATATTATTTATATACTTAATTGCATAAATAATAAAAGAAGATATAATAAGTACACTATATATATTTGAATATCATTGTTATCATAACAATGATAAAACATATTATTCTATAAACATGTTTATTTTTTGCCGAACTTAAATGTTTTCAAAGAAGTAATGTTTTCATAAAATATTCCATGTAAATTAATACATTTTTACGATGATCTAGTTGCTAACATATGTATTCTTCGGAATCTTTAATAATAGTCGATCCGATTTAAATTAGAAAAAAGTCCGGCCCGATCCGATCCGGCCCAAAAAAAGCTTGGTTAGGCCCGCCTCGAGGGCCCAAACAGGCTCTGACATTTTCAGAAAGCTCGGCCCGGCCCGGTCAAAGTCAAAGACCGAAAGGCCCGGTCCGGTCAAAACCCGGGCTTTTTAAGGTCCGGTCAAAACGCGGCCCGGTGGGCCTTTTGTGCATCTCTACATAACTTTCAAAAATAAGTTATATTTGAGAAGGTAATCTCATAAGTTTTATTATCTTTTAATCTAAAATTTTGTATAAAATGAGATGATAAATGAAGTTAAATATTTTCATTAGTACTAATTATATAAGGAAAATACATTGATATATTTCAATTAAAATATATATCATTTTGTACATAATTTCTGGTATGAAACATTTTTTGGATGAAATAATTTTTTTATCATTATATGACAAAATTAACAATCCCTTCAAACCCAAGGTGCTAATTACTATGGGAGATAATATTAAAGAAGTGTATATACCTAACAAAATTTGTGTCCCGTACGAATGCACGAATGTCTCCATGACAATGATGACGGTGGTGTCACAGTGTGTAATGGTCGTACAACCTACCAGCCTGGTTTTTCAAAAGAGATACTCCCTCCGTCCCTCCCAAATGTTTACATTTGGGTGGGGCGCGGAGTTTAAGAAAAATGATAAAATAGTGGAGAAAAGTTGAAAAAATGAGTAAAGTAGTGGGACCGATTAATATTATATGTATAAAGTGGGTATAGTGGAGGAAAGTAGTGGATGTAGTTAATTTAAAAATTATAAAAACTTTACTATTTTTGGAAAATTTTGAAATGTAAACAATTGGAAGGGACATCCCAAAAAGGAAAGTGTAAACAAATGGGAGGGACAGAGGGAGTATAATCCTAGTCTGCATGGGTCCCATCGCCCACTAAGATTAGCTGTAAGCCTGTAACATAGTCAAGAACCATACCGCATGGTCCATCAGTCCATATCGGCTAGCCACTATCCAGCCACCTAAGACGCCTCTATCTCCTAATTTGATCAATGCTTGAGTTATGTTCAAAGAAGCTACTTAAATCCCGGTTCTCTATATATAGTATACCTACTCAACGAACCCTCTACATATAACACACTATTGAAACATAAGATGAAGCAAAAAATTTGTCTAGAAATGCATCCTAAAGAAACATTGCCACAAATTCAAATTATTGTCGATAAATCATCGTCGATAATCTCTGCAACCCAAAACAGCGTCAGTCTGGGGAAAGCCTTGAACAACATGGCTTCGAATTCATCGTTGTTGTTAACTAAATTTCATGCTGGATATTTTAGAATTAGTCTCTCACTTTGCAGCCAAGCCTTATTATGGAAAACCCTAGGGCACACGCCGGATAATGCGCACGCTTATCGGCGCATGCTAGGCATGTTGCCCTCTACAGCCTTCATCCTAATTTGGTCACTGGCTTTGTTGACTCTCGTGTCCCTCTCGATTCTTTACATACTGAAATGTTGCTTCAATTTTAAGAGTGTGAAAGATGAGTTCATGAATCATATTGGAGTGAACTACCTATTCGCACCTTGGATATCATGCTTGTTATTGCTTCAATCTGCACCATTTTTCACTCCAAACACTATTTGTTATCAACTACTATGGTGGATCTTTGTTTTGCCGATACTTGTCTTGGATGTTAAGATCTACGGCCAATGGTTAACAAAAGGGAAGAACTTTCTATCGACCGTCGCGAATCCTGCTAGTCAATTATCAGTTATCGGTAATTTGGTTGGAGCTAGGGCTGCAGCTCTAATGGGATGCAAAGAGAGTGCAATTTGTTTGTTCGCTTTCGGGATGGTACATTATTTAGTACTCTTTGTTACACTCTATCAAAGATTAGCGGGCAGTAACCGCCTCCCCGCGATGCTCCGACCCGTTTTCTTTCTGTTCTTCGCAGCTCCAAGCATGGCAAGCTTAGCCTGGATATCGATTTCCGGAAGTTACGACAATGCTTCAAAGATGCTCTTCTTTCTTTCGGTGTTTCTCTTCACGTCACTGGTGAGAACTTGACTTTAATGACCTTTTTTGTCCATTTTATATGAAATTTAAGTTGTAGGGTAATAGTACATCACCTATCACTTTCATTGAAATATCAAGTAGACGGTCGAGGGAGACAAAGGAAACACGATGATACGTAGAAGTGTTCAAGTGTGTTTCCAACTCTACCGTTTCATTAACTAACTCTCAGAAAATATGCATGGGTTTAATTTATGACAAAAACTCTTTGACGTTGAAATATTAGGTACGAAATTTATGCAAATATGTCATTTTCATATTTAGCTCAGCGTACAAAGTTGCGCCACGAATGAGAGGGACCTCCCTGAAATTTCGAATGACCCTGATCGAAATCAGTTTAAAGCGCTAGTTTTAAACCCCATATTTTATATTAACCCCTCACTTATGAATATAGTCATTTTATGTACTCGCTCATTCTCTCTTAATTGTTACCATTTATAAGAGAGTATTCGGTACATATTTTAAAATGAATAGAAAATATAGTTTTATAACATTTTTTTAAAAATGTTCGTTTTCTGAATAAAAGTTTAAACAGTCTACTTTTTCTTTAGAAAAAAGATAATTTTAAAAGAAAATTATAAAACTTTACTTTATATTTATCTTAAAATACGTATCGAACACTCTATCAGAAACGATAACAATTGGGTGGAACTGAGGAAGTATAGTTAATGCTCCTCTCAATTCCATTGTAGCCAACTCTATGGTGTTGGACCATAAAACTAGTGAAGTTGACTCGTATTTATTATTTTGCAACAACTTGAATTTGATTCCATGTATTTGTCCAACAATATGTGAAAAAGTCAATTGTATTCAAGCAAAACGTTAAGCCGTAACATCAACACTTGCGTCCATAATTATATGCGAATCACTAAAAAGGAACAACAAGTTTATATCAAAATAAGGTGCAACCTGTCTTTTACTAAAACTGCAGATTCACTGATGTTCACGATACTGACATTTAATAACTACCATTTAATTATGATTTAGCTTTATGAACAGGTTCCGTTTCGGGAGCACTTGTAAGTTAGCTACTAGTCTAGTTTCATTGTCTTATCTATTTCACATATCAAACGTGTTTCATAAATTGTATGTCATGCATTAAAAAGGCTAGTTAGGTATCCTGTAGTTTGTTTCTTTTTTCCAAAAGCACACTTTTGCATTTTGTATTTGATTGTCGAACTCACACACATGAGTCGAATCCTTGACCTCTCTCAGCAGCGATGCGAAGACCTCGACCACTGCATCAACACTTTGTTGGTTCCGTTTTTACATTTCACTAACCTTGAGTTTTATTTGTTTATTATTGAAAATAGGTGTGTAGGCCAAAACTATTCAAGAAAGCAATGAGGAGGTTCAATGTTGCATGGTGGGCTTATTCTTTTCCCTTAACAGTCTTGGCACTATCTTCAACAGAATATGCACAGGAGGTTAAAAGCAGCATAGCTCATTTGCTAATGGTGATTCTCTCAGCTATTTCGGTTCTTGTTACTCTTGTTCTAATGGTGATCACTGCAATCAATACCGATTTGTCGTCTGACTCTCTCATTTCGAAACCCTCTGCTGATTTGATTTTAACTACTTCTGATTCGTCAACAGAATGACTGCAATTTTAATTGAAAACCCCATTTTTTAATTAAGTATTCCTTAACCCTTTTAATCTGGGAGAAGAAGGGGGAATCTGGTGTTAATAAACATCATTGGAATATTTCTAATAAGAATATAGTACAGTACTTGACCATGTAATTGTCAGTACTTGACCATGTAATTGTCAGCTGTTGGTCCTCTATGTAACTTGTAGGCTTTTAGAAACTCAACTCTAAATGTAAATGGGCCTTACTAAACTTGTAATGGACCTTGTTACTCTTGCAAGAAGATGCTCTTCTCTGTTCATTAGTCATTAGTAGTATGTAATAATTGGTCCAGCCCTCAAGGGTGGCAAAAAGATTTTGGTATTAATTCAATCAAAATCAATGTATAATACACAAATTAAGATCTAATTATTCAGATTTATTAAAATATTAAAAAATCCAACGTAGCTGGTTTAGTAATTACCAATTTAGCATAACATAATATACTCCCTTTGTTATTTTCCACCATTCTCATTTTCCAATTTGATAAATATGATAAATGAAAGGTGAATAAAAGGTAAGTAGACAACTAATAAAAGGGAAAAATTATTTATGTGATTTCCGTTTCAATTTGATTGTAATGGGTTAAACAGAACTACTAGTTTTTTAACTAAGAATTTTTTAACGGTTTGTTTAAGTGATTTTCATTTAAACTTGATTGTTTGTTTTTATATAAAAAATAATTAGTCACATTTCGTCCCAGACATTTTAATTTTTTTTTGCAAATGTGCTAGGAAAATGTGAAAAAAAAAATCAACAGGTGGGAATTTTTGTTCTAAATTACAATATTTTTTAAATAGTCTAAATATTAAATTTTATTTTAGATAGAAACAGTGTACCTCTATGCCTCTTATTGTAATCGTTCTTGGTCTTTTATATGCTTCCCCCTTATTGTGATCTTCTTGGTCTTTTATATGCTTCTAGAGGTCATATGTTTTTTGATGTGTTCTAATCGTCGTCACAATATAATACCCTATATATAGTTAAAGTTTTCTGTTTTTAGGTAATTACCTAATAGAGCTGCAAGCATCTCTCAAACAAAATTTTTGTTAGAAAAATACAACTGTTTTAGTCTGTTACTGTGACACACAGCTTCTCTTTACAAAGATCTCTCACTTATTGTCATGCATTTCAGTGGTAAGTGCTTAATTACTTCTCTTTACGTTTCAAGTTTAGAAAATGATATATAAGTCCATACCATACCATTTACCATCTCTGATGTCAGTTGCAAGTTGGCAAAAACTGAAACTGAGAAAATACAGCAGGGAGGTTTGGATTGAATGACACTAGGAAATGGAAATAAATAAGAATAAAAATTAGTTTACTTTGAATACTGGAGGAATGAGAATGATTTCAATATGAACTGTTCTGATAAATTTTTATTTCAAATGTTTTAAGTTGAGAATATATATGTTTAAATTCTACTTCTATCTTTTCTTTACATATTTCATGATGAAAAATGTACCGTTCTTCACTTTTTCTTAGTCTTCTATTATTTGTTAGAAACTTAAAATTTATTTTAGTAATTATATTTCTTTTTCCTTACTTCTAAATTTTAAAAGGAAAAAAAATGGAAGTTAAGCAAAGTACTTTCATTTAGGAGTTATGTTCCCAAATTTATAAAATGAACCAAAATAAATGATGATTAATATAAATTTAAGTCGAGAATACAATTTTATCCAATTTTTTTACTGAAAATGGAATTAAAGTAATTCACCTGATTAAAATAATTTACTTCCTTATTGTTTACTTCGTCACAACTTAGAATCAAAGGCCTTGGCAGTAGGATATGCCACTTGCCGGAGGTTGCATTCTCATTTCTCTGTCAGTGACATCATTGTTTATCTTTTTCTCTCAAAACATAAATAAGTCAACTGAAATTTATTAATCCTCCGTAAATTTGTCATCTTTAGGTACCTAATTTTGACAACCGTAAGTTTTGAAATTCGCCTGCCTTGAATAGAACCTCAAACAAACACAGAGACAAGAAAATATTTTTTTTAAATAGTGATCAAGTACAGAACAGGTGAATTTTACGTACAATTTAAAAATTTCAACATTTGTGTTCATAAAAATTTATAAAAATAGATCTGGAATGTCTTATATGGACCGTTGGAATTATGTGTCAACTGTGAACTGCAGCATGCCTGTTATTGTTAAACATTACGCTGAAAATGACACCGTGTCTCCATTTTTAACTCAAAGGAAGGTCACTCCTCACAATTTCATTAAATATATTAAGTTTTGAACTTAGAAAACTACTCTTGATTTCTCTAAATCTTAGATATTGGGCCCATGTACTAAAGACAAAGGTTTTAAGAAATATAAATTTAATTATGATTTTGATATATGTATAGTATATGGTATAATGATAAAGATATGTACCTAATTTCAGCATATGGGGTTTCAAGATATAATTAATTAATAATAGTACCATAACCAAATTTTTAGCTGCTATTGTAATTGTTGTCACCCAACAACAAAAATTATTTAGGAATAGTGCTAAATATTCTAAATAATTTTATTTTTTTTCTAATAATAATAACAAATAATAAATTTTAATTTGTGAACATATATTTATATAGGCGGATTCCATGTTATTATAAATGATATGAAGTATTTTGAGAAAGACTCTACCATTTTCCATTATTTAGTGAGCTGATTAAATTGTTTTGTATACTTATTATAGCTTTTTCGATCCCCTTAATTTTTTTTACCGTTTTTATAGTTTCATAATTTATTTCTTAAAGTTAATTTTTTTTAATAAAAACTTGAGCATTAAATTTTTATTTATTTTTTAAGTCGAACTAGAAGGAGCAATATTTTTTTTCCAAATTCAGTGATTTTTTTTGCATGGTAATGTTTTTCAATTTATTATTATTATTATTATCATTATTATTATTATTGATTAAAACTTTAACATAACATTTGATGAATATTTTAATGACTGCTCTGACATTTGTAAACAATTGATTTCACACAAAAAATCAATAAAATGACCGTTTTTATGTTTGAAATCTTTTACAAAATATATGGCGAAAGAATTTTAACCTTGATCGCGCTAAAAACGAATATGTATTATAAATTTCGAAGCCCGATTTAATTGTGAAAATAGCCATTGTTTGTTATAATTTAATTTAGAGAAATTAACAATTTTTCTAAATTTGTTTGCAATTTTACAATCTTTTGAAAAAAATTGTCAAATACAATTTGTAACAAAAAGTAACCACATATGCAACTTTCTTAACATTTTAAAAATGGCTGATTTTATTTTTCATCTTTGCATTTGATGTTGCATCTCGTTATTAAATCGTATTTTTGCAAAAAAAATCCAATTTCAGTAAATCATATTTTTACATATAAAAACTTACAAAAGTCATATTTTTGCAAATTAAAAAAAACTCCAAACAAAATCATTTTTCAAAAAACCTTTTAATTTATGTGTTAAGTCTCCCAATATTTTACATCCATTTAAACCCTAATTAAATATTTTAACCGGAGTGATTGGAATTCCTCACAGTAGTCAGGTGATCAAATCTCCCTCCTCATATTTTAATTTAATGCACTTATCAATATATAAAAAAAAACTTGGCTCGATCAGATCCAAAATAATATGTTCATAAGTTTCCCTTTCACTTCCTATTTTTAATTAACAAGTGGTACAATCCAAATGCACTGTAATCCTCTATTAAAGATCCGTCATTAGAAATGTTTATTCATCAGATGTACCTACATCTTCTACATTACATATGTTGAGTTAGAGATTCTTATTTTAAAAATCTTATACATTGTAATACTAATCAAAAAGTTTCCTAAAATGTGCCCTGTAGAATCTCAGCCTAATATCCAACTAGTGATCATTAAATCACCCACTGTCCCAGCCAAAAATCGAGCTTTAGTAATGCGAATGTTAACAAAATTTCATGCTGGTTACTTCAGAATCACCCTTTCAATTTGTAGCCAAGCCTTATTATGGAAAAACCTTAGCGAGCCACCAAAGGATGCACACGTTTATAGGCGCATGATGAACATGCTCCCTTCTGCAGCCTTCGTCCTTCTTTGGTCACTTGCATTGTTAACATTAGTATCATTTTCGATACTTTATGTACTCAAATGTTTCTACATGTTTGAGAGTGTGAATAATGAGTTCTTGAATCACGTTGGCGTGAACTACTTATTTGCACCATGGATATCATGGTTGTTGTTGCTTCAATCAGTACCATTTTTCACCCCAAACACTCTGTACTATTTGCTACTTTGGTGGATTTTTGTTGTACCTATAGTTGCTTTGGATGTTAAGATTTATGGTCAATGGTTTACGGAAGGTAAGCAGTTTTTATCGACTGTGGCCAATCCAGCTAGCCAATTATCTGTAATTGGTAATTTGGTTGGAGCTAGAGCAGCTGCAGAAATGGGATGGACAGAGAGTGCAATTTGTATTTTTTCTCTGGGAATGGTACATTATTTAGTACTTTTTGTCACACTTTACCAGAGATTAGCCGGCAGTGATGGCCTTCCTGCGATGCTACGTCCTGTTTTCTTTTTATTCATTGCAGCTCCAAGCATGGCAAGCTTAACTTGGATCTCCATCTCCGGAAAATATGACTATTTCTCGAAGATGCTCTTCTTTCTTTCGCTGTTTCTCTTCATTTCCCTGGTGAGATATTTACCTAATTACCTAGTATAAAGACAGAATGTCCCTGTATAGAAGTCAGAAAAAGTGGCTAAAATATTGCTGGTCTCATATGGTTGCAGAAATGTCTGGTTAACCACGGCATCAGATTATTATATTTAAAAGGATTAATTAAAAACTAATCTGTCACTTTTAAGTGTAAACATCAATGTTGACGAAGGGATAAAAACAACTTCAGTAGAAGTATGCAAGTGTGCTTTTGCAAGCCCGAGCATATGCATTTTCGTGTTAATTTTCTTTAAATACTTGTTATGATATGCTGCAACAATCGCTTGCTTTAGGCCATCTTATGAAACATACATAGTTGTACCTTGTACGATAAGTCTTTAGTGAGGACCCCTCGAGAAGTACAGCAGTACTCAAGTCCCTTATCATTCTATTTACTACTACATATCTTATGTTCATGCCATTGCAACATAATAGTGCTTAAATCTATAGATATTCATCTTCTGAAATTTGTTTTCTGCCAATAAAATACAGATAAGCAGGCCGAACTTGTTCAAAAAATCGATGAGAAAGTTCAACGTTGCATGGTGGGCTTACTCGTATCCAATAACGATACTGGCATTATCTTCTGCTGAGTACGCGCATGAAGTAAAAAGCTTCATAGCTTACATGCTGATGATGATCCTATCTGCCTGTTCCGTTCTTCTTATTCTTGTCCTAATGATCTTTAGTGCAATCAATGCTGATCTAGTTTTTAGACCGTGTGAAGAGATCATTCCTACTACTTCTCCAGCTAGTTCTACAACTGAATGATCACTGAAGATTCATAATAATGCATCTCTTTCTCTTTCTGGTCATGGTTAAATCCTAATTAAGATGATATGTTTCTTAATCAGGGATTGTAGTTGTTAAAATAAAGCAATAGGACCTGTTTTTTTTAATTTATTTTAGTTAAGATTTGTTGTTATAATATTAATTTAGTATTTGTAAGCCCCTTGTAACATCAAAAGAACATCATTCTTTTCCAAGATTATATCACACAATCCAACTGAAATCTTTGTTGCTTTGGGAAGAAGAGAACATTTAAACATATTCTGATACTGTTAAGACCACAAGCAACGTATCATTTACAAGTTACAACTTACAACTGTTTAAGGATTTAACAACTTTGTTTCATTTAAGTTCGAATTGGAATGTTGCTTAAAGCGTGAAAAGCATTGCATGTGATTATGCAACACTTTAAGAACACTACATCTGCAGCTGTTATCTTCGATCAAAGGCAAGCCTTCTTCTGCAGTAGGTACGCAAAACTAAAACGTTGTTTAAATGATGATTAGGCAACATACTTCTAATGAAAACGCAACTACAGATTACCAAGACAGCACTTAAAAAGTACACTGACTTGGCTTGAGGATTTCTCCCACAAAAAAGGCTATGCAAGCAATCCTAGAATCCCCAGCATGTACTGTAGACTTTCTGCAGAGGTTTCCGCCACGAAAACTTCAAAAACAAAATACGTACTTTCTTTAACAAAGCAAGATTAGCCTAAATTGCCAACAAAGTGTTGGTGCAGTGGTCGAGCTCGTGTTCCCGGAAGTTCAAGAGTTCGACACGACACCTAGTGTGTGCGTGGCTGATTAATTATCAAAAAAAAATATTAGCCAAATTAAGGTATTTTTTACTAAAAGTGTAAAATAATTGTTTATTCATTATCTGAAGAAAATTTAGGCTGCCATCCCATTTTTATATTGGCAACTTCGAGTGAACAAGGTCCAAGAACATCTTTATAAATTTGCACAGGAACACTGTTGGGCTTTGCTGGGCTTAGTAATCTAAACGTAGTCCAAGTCCATTTGTTACTCTGAATAATAGCTAGTGTATCTCTGGGAGAATAAGTCTTTGAGTAGTGGTAGTTTGTTGGAGTCGAGTGGAGGAAAAATAGCTTTGCAGTTCCTTGTTAGTAGGAGTCTCAGATAGTCGTTTATTTTCAATATATGTAAGGTGTAAGTTCTTTCAATTTGAAGTAACAAGTTTCCAGTTTATCCATTTCAGTAATCAAAGTGTGTGTCTGTTATTTGTTTTAAAGCGTATATTGCATCAATTGGTATCAGAGCTTTCAGTTTCAAAAATCTTCAACACAGCCGATCAACTATGGAACCCAGTAAAACCAATGACGCCTCATTCGGTTTGAGCTACCCAATGCTCTCAAAAACAAACTATACAGCTTGGGCATTGAAAATGACCGTGTTTATGCAAGCACACGGAGTATGGGAAGCCATTGTCCCGAAGGACCCCAAGGCTGCTGTTGAAGATAAGATGGACAAGAGAGCTTTAGCTATAATCTATCAGGGTATACCTGAAGATTTCCTGTTGTCCCTGGCCACGAAGAAAACCTCCAAAGAAACATGGGAGGCCATTAAGACGCTGTGTTTAGGAGCTGACAAAGTCAAGAAGGCACGAGCTCAGACGCTTAAAGCAGAATTTGAATCAATTATGATGAAATAAACAGACAAGTTGGATGATTTCTGTATGAGGTTGAGCAGCCTGGTGACGAATATCCATGCATTGGGCGAGATGGTGGAGGAAACGTACGTAGTCAAGAAGCTGTTAAGAGCTGTACCTGCAAAATTCTTGCAAATTGCTTCGACAATAGAACCGTTTGGTGATCTGGAAGCCATGTCGGTAGAAGAGATCGTGGGGTCTCTCAAAGCACATGAAGAACGACTCAAGGGACCAGATGACAATAATCTTAACCAACAACTCCTGTTAACCGAGGAAGAATGGGCTAAACGGGAAGGAAATGAAAAGAAATTACTGCTCACTAGAGATGAATGGCTGAAGAGAACGAATAAGAACGGAGGTAATGAGAATCGCGACAGAGAAAGTCGAGGTGTTCGCGATAGAAGCAGAGTTTGATGCTTCAACTGCCTTAATCTCGGTCATTATGCTGCAGAATGCAGAAAACCCAAAAGAGATAGAGAACAAAAGGGAGAGGCCAATTTAGCACAAATAAATGATGACGAGCCAGCCTTACTAGTAGCAGAGTTTGAGCAGAATACAAGGGGAACAGTGATGCTGCATGCTAGCGACTCACGAGCTGTGACTAATGTGGGTAAGGAAATTGAGGCCAAGATAGAAGCGAATATGTGGTATTTGGACAATGGTGCCAGCAATCACATGACTGGACACCGCGGAAAATTTGCAGAATTAGATGAGGGAGTTATTGGCCAAGTTAAATTCGGAGACGGTTCCATGGTGCACATAAGGGGGTAGGATCGATAAAGAAACATTGCAAAAACGGTGAAGAAAAGGCACTCAAGAACGGGTATTTTATTCCCACCCTTCGAAGCAATATAATCAGCCTGGGGCATCTATCTGAGAAAGGCAACAAGGAGGTTCTGAATGGTGATCAGCTGCGAGTATATGACACAAAACACAGACTCCTAATGAAGGTGCAACGTTCCTCGAACAGACTATACAAAATTCATATCTCAGAAATAAAGGAGGAAGCATGCTTACTCATCAGCGGGGAAGAAAGTGCACGATTGTGGCATCTTCATTTTGGTCACGTCAGGCAATGGTAGACATGTCAAAAAAACACATGGTTAATGGACTGTCAGTGCTGAAAATATCAAAGGAACTGTGCAATGGTTGTCTCCTCTCCAAACAAACACGTAAGCCTTTCCCTTCTGAATCCAATTTCTCTGCACTAGTTCCTTTAGAATTAATACATGGAGATATTTGTGGTCCCATTTCCCCGTCTACCCCGGCTGGAAATAGATATTTTCTGTTGCTCGTAGATGATTTTACTCGCAGGATGTGGGTCTATATGATCAAAACCAAGGACGAGGCACTTGCTGTGTTCAAAACATTCAAAGCCTCAGTCGAGAAAACTACATTCCCAGGAATAAAAGTACTTCGAACTAACCGAGGAGGGGAATTCTGTTCAGGAGCTTTCACTAAATTCTGTGAAGAGGCAGGGATTACACGCCACTACACCGCACCGTACTCTCCGCAACAAAATGGAGTTGTTGAGAGACGTAACATGACAGTT